>NC_081374.1:1174729-1474729 GCF_030684315.1 Stegostoma tigrinum | reverse complement strand
GAACGCCTGTGACACAAATAGGAAGTCTATCTGTGAGCGAATAGACCCGTTTGGCCGCGACCAGGTGTACATCCGCTGCGCTCCGTCTGCAGGGGTGCTGAAGACGTCGAGCAGCTTGGCGTCCTTCACCGTGCCCATCAGGAATCTGGACGTGACGTCCATTTGACTCCCCCCACCCGCTGCCCCCACACCAGATCTTCCATCTGCATCGATGATGCAGTTGAAGTATCCGCCTAGGATGACCGGCCTGGACGTAGCCAGCAGGGGTGGAAGCCACTGCAGGACGGCCAACCGCTCACTCCGTACCGCTGGGGCATACACGTTGATCAGCCTCAGGGGAGCATTCCTATAGGTGACGTCAGTAACTAGGAGGCGCCCCACCCCACTACCTCCTGAACTTGAGAGATGGTGAAGTTGCGCCCCTGTAGCAGAATAGCCAGATCCGAGGATCGACAGTCGTTACCTCCGACCAGATCGAAGGCCCACAGGTCCAGGCGCTGGACCATTTCCCGTACCTGCTGAGGTGCGGTATCCCGCACTCCTGCAGAAACAGGAGGTCCGCCTTGACGGTGGTCAAGTAGGCCAACGTGGACACACATCTTGCGGTGGACTTGACGCTGCGCACATTAATGCTCTCAACTCGTACCCCCATTGTGGGCAGTGACCGCAGTACCCTCCCCAAGTCCAAGGTCCAGCCCCTCCATCTGTCCCTTCATGCCCATTGCCCGGGCTAACTGCTGGACGCTCTCCAGTCTCAGGAAACCGTCTGTGCTGCCTTCCGGGTGGCATCCCTCCGTCAGGGGTACGGAGGCAGGAGAGTCCGGCTCTGGGTCCGGCTGGGGACGCGCTGTTTCCTCTTTCCCGCCTGAAAGTTCCGGGGGGCCCTCCAGGGCCCCAACGGCACGTGACTGGGTGTCGGAGGGAACCTCAGTACGCCTCCCATCACCTGGAAGCGGGGTGCTGCTTTCCTTCACCCTTGAGGTCTTTAGCATTTGCTTTGGGCGGGCCCCCTCCGAATCTCCCTCGTCAGAGGAGCTCTAATCGCCCCCCTGTAGCTGCCTCTTCCCGCCTGATGTTGCAGTTCCTGGGCCCGCTGATGCACCTTCCTCTTCGCTTTCCAGATCGTTGTCCACTCCCCTGGGTCACCTGTCGCCGCCTCCATCGACTCCGGGTTGTCGGGGGTTAGCGCAGCCTGGAGGGGCGCTTTGCTGGCCTCGGGCCCATCCTGTGGGGCTGGGCCCTCCTGCACGACCTGGCCCTCCTGCACATTAGTGGGGTCCTTGCTGGGCCCTGGTGCCTTCCTCTCCTCCGGGGGGGCTTGCCCCGCATTGCCCCTGCTGGCGACCTGGACGTAGGTGGTCCCCCGCCGCGGGCATGCCCTATAGAGGTGGCCCGCTTCCCCGCAAAGGTTGCAGCTTTTCTCTTGTGGGCAATCCTTTGCAAGGTGTCCCTCCTCCCTGCAGTTCCTGCAGATGGTGGCTTTGCAGTCGGCCGCCACGTGACCTGACCTACAACAGGCATGGCAGACTTTAGGTTGCCCTGCTTAGGTCAGGTAGCCCTTGCTCCCGCCGATTGCGAAGCTGGATGGTGGGTGTACAATGTTCCCGTCCGCGCCCATCCTCAGTGTCACCTTGACCTGCCTCTTACTGGTCCAGATGCCAAAGGGGTCCATGATGTCAGTTAGGTCCCCTTCCACCTTCACATACCTTCCAAGGAAGATCAGGACATCAACTGCTGGCACATGCGGGTTGTACATGTGTACAGTCACCATACGGCTCCTCTGCGCTGGCATCACGAACGGCAGGACAGCGGTCAATACAGAGAGGGGGCCCTCACCGCCTTTCTCCTTGAAAACCTCCAGGAAGCGCTCGCAAAGCTTGGCACTCCTGAAGGTCACGTTGTAAAAACCTCCTCCGGGGAAATCCTGCAGGCAGTAAATGTCCGCAGCAGTGAACCCACAACAGTCCAACAGGACCCTCTTCACGAAGAAGGTGCGGTCCACAGGTGCACCTTCATCCACCTTCTTCACGGAAAGACGGATGGTGTTCCGGACCCCTTGACCTGGGGCACAAGCACTTGCCACAGCCATCGTTGCAGGTTGGCTGCTCCCCTGAACCAGCGTTAGGCCGAAGCCGCCATTAAGATCCACCGGTTGCAAGGGTGCACAGCCAACCCGACGTCTTCCTTCCACCTCCAACACAGTCATGCTCTCCTCCTCTCGGTCCATAAAAGAGTGGGTCTTTATTTTGTTCCAGATGTAAGCTGGTTCACTGAGCTGGAAGGTTCGTTTTCAGACATTTCGTCGGCATTCTAGGTAACATCATCGGTGAGCCTCCGGTGAAGCGCTGGTGTTATGTCCCGCTTTCTATTTATGTGTTTCTGTTTCCTTGGTTTGGTGATGTAATTTCCTGTGGTGATGACATCAACACAGGAATGACATCACCAACCCAAGGAAACCTAAACACATAAATAGAAAGCGAGACATAACACCAGCGCTTCACCAGAGGCTCACTGATGATGTTACCTAGAATGCCGACGAAATGTCTGAAAACGAACCTTCCAGCTCAGCGAGCAAACTCACATCCAGAACCTCAACCTGAGCTACAAATCTTCTCAAAACACGCTCCTTAAAAATGCTAGATCACAAGATGGAGAGCTGGATGAACACAGCAGGCCAAGCAGCATCAGAGGAGCAGGAAAGCTAATATTCTCGACCCGAAACATTAGCTTTCCTGCTGCTCTGATGCTGCTTGGCCTGCTGTGTTCATTCAGCTCTATGCCGTGTTATCTCAGATTCTCTAGCATCGGCAGTTGCTACTATCTCCTTAAAAATGCTGTTGCTTCTCACCTCAATGACTGTCTTCCCCACAACTTCTCATTTGAAAGCCTCCAAATAGATTTCTGTCTCTGCCAGCTCACAAGATGGCTTGTATCAATGTTAAAAATGACTTTGTGACAGTGGTAAACTTTCCCTTTATGTTCCTCTGAATTTGTCTGCAGATTTTGAAATAGCATTACAGTGTCATCCCCAAATGCATTCTGCTTGTTTTCCAGCTGTTTGAGGTTGCCCTGGCCTGTTCCACTCTGACCCCAACAATCACCTGCAGAATCCTCCACAAATATTATTTTTTCTAACCCTTGTGCTGTCCTCTCTGGAGGCTCACCAAAGGACCTCTCCTTGCTCCAAATTAATTCTCATCAAAATATTACTCCTTGGCAATTTCATCCAAAAATATCGTGCTGTACATGTGAGCAGTCAGCTCCATATCACCCCCATCTCTCCTGATGGTTCCAATGTCTCTGTGTTTCTCACTGTTTGTTAACACTCATTTAGAGTCATAGAAATAGACGGCATGCAAACAGACCCTTCGATCCAACTGCCAATATATTATATGAATCTAGTCCCATTTGCCAGCGTTTGACCCAGATCCCTTTAAACACTTCCTATTCATTTCCCATCCAAATGCCTTTTAAATGCTGTAATTGTACCAGCCTCCATCACTTCCCCGGCAGCTCATTCCATACACGCACCACCATCTGTGTGAAAAAGGTGCCCCTTCGGTCCCTTTTATATCTTGCCCTCCCACATTAAACCTATGCCCTCTAGTTTTGGATCCCCCACCCTGGGGATATGAGCTTGCCTATTCACCCTATCCATGTCCCTCATGGTTTAATAAACATCAATGAGGTCACCCCAACAGCCTCTGATGCTCCAGGGAAAATAGCCCCAGCCTATTCCGCCTCTCCGTACAGCTCCAACCCTCCAACCCCGGCAACATACTTGTAAATCTTTTCTGAACCCTTTCTACTTTCACAACATCTTTCCTATAGCAGGGAAACGAGGATTGCATGCAATACACCGAAAGTGGCTGAACCAATGTCCCGCCAAAACATGACCTCCTGATTCCTATACTCAATGCACTGACCAATTGTTGATGATCATAAGTTTCCTCCAATTTAATTTTGGGAAAACCAAAGTCATTGTCATTCCCCATCGTGAATGACATTTTTTGTCACAGATTCCATCCATCTCACTGGTCACTGTCACAGACTGGACTACACTGCTTGCAATCATATTGTCCTATTTGAATATTAACTAAGCTCCTCATCCTCCATCACAAGGGTTTCTTTTCTTATTCATTGGATGAGGGCATCACAGGTCAGACAGCATTTATTGCTCCTCCTTATTTGCCTAAAGGGCAGTTAAGAATCAAGCACATTGCTGTGGGTCTAGAGTCACATGTAGGCCAGCCCAGATAAGGATGGCAGTTTCCTTTCCTAGGGGATGTTAGTGAATCAGGGTGGGTTTTTCCCAACAATGATTTCATGGTCATCATTAGATTCCTAGTTTCTGATATTTATTGAATTTAAATTCCACTGTCTGCCATGACTCGAACCTGGGTCCCCAGAATATTACCAGGGTCTGTAGATTAATAGTCTAGTGATAGTGCCATTAGACCATCACCTTTGTGACATTAGAGATAATGGGAACTGCAGATGCTGGAGAATCCAAAATAAATAAATGTGGAGCTGGATGAACACAGCAGGCCACGCAGCATCAGAGGAGCACAAAAGCTGACGTTTTGGGCCTAGCCATTCATCAGAAATTGGATCTAGGCTCGAAACATCAGCTTTTGTGCTCCTAAGATGCTGCTTGGCCTACTGTGTTCATCCAGCTCTACAATTTGTTACCTCTCTAACATTGTCTGGCTTCACTCTGACCCTAGTCCATTTGTTGCTGAAATCTTCAGCCATGCCAAGATTTGACTTTGCCATTGTCCCCCAGTTTATCAATGTCTCAGTTTAAAATTTAACTGCATTTTTAAATCCTTCTATGACCTCAATCTTCCCTATCTCTGTATCTGCTCCAGCCCAATAAAACTTTCTGAGGCGGCTGAGTTCATCCAAATCCACATTTTTGCCCATTCTCCATCCCTAATTCAGCACCATTAATGACTCTGTGTGTGTGTCATCTCCCTCGTAATTTACTCTCTAAATTTCTTTATTCCTTCACTCTGCCCCGATCCTTTAGCCTTACTGTTTCAATCTCTGATAAACTCTCCATGCTTATCTCAATTCACATTTCTTTCTTTGGAAAATTCTTTAATAAAACTGGATCACTCTTTGAAGCAATTGCATTTGATTCTGTCTTTGCCAAAACTTCCAAAATTGTCACCATGAATGACTGGGTCACTGCTGCTTTATTGTTTTATTATCCATTTTAAAGTTGTAAACAAGCTCTGCATTACAATAGACAGATATGGAACTGAAATCTCTCTGTCACTTACTCCTATCTCTCTGTTAAACAGTGTAGCCCACTCCCATCTCCCTTGTTAGTCACCACAACTCACCTCCATTAATGGGACCATCTTATACATGCTTTCGGGCCAGCATCTAGAAAACTCAGATTTAAGATAATTAGCAGACAAACAGAACAAAACGAGAATTTTGTTCTTCTCACAGTGATTCTTGCTGATCTGGAAGATGCAGTATGAAGGGGCAGGAGAATAGATTTAATGTTCAAAAAGGAATTGTGATGTGGAGGTGCTGATGTTGGACTGGGTTGGACAAGGTCAAAAATCACATGACACCTTATGGCCCAACAGGTTTGTTTGAAAACACTAGGTTTCTTAGCATGGCTTCTTCATCAAGTGTGGGTAAAGGAACGACACGCTGAAAGCTAATGTTTTCAAATAAACCTGTGGGGCTATAACTTGGTGTCGTGTAAAAAATGAGCCGTGTGAGTAATTGAAGGATGAGACTTTGTCAGTGTCAAAGACTCAGCACATACATGAGGGTGACATAGCGATGGGATACTGGCCTCTGTGGAGTTATTTAGAACATAGAACACAGAACAGTACAGCACAGAACAGGCCCTTCAGCTCACGATGTTGTGCCGACCTTTGATCCTCACGTACGCACCCTCAAATTTCTGTGACCATATGCATGTCCAGCAGTCTCTTAAATGTCCCCAATGACCTTGCTTCCACAACTGCTGCTGGCAACGCATTCCATGCTCTCACAACTCTCTGTGTAAAGAACCCGCCTCTGACATCCCCTCTATACTTTCCTCCAACCAGCTTAAAACTATGACCTCGCGTGCTAGCCATTTCTGCCCTGGGAAATAGTCTCTGGCTATCAACTCTATCTATGCCTCTCATTATCTTGTATACCTCAATTAGGTCCCCTCTCCTCCTCCTTTTCTCCAATGAAAAGAGACCGAGCTCAGTCAACCTCTCTTCATAAGATAAGCCCTCCAGTCCAGGCAGCATCCTGGTAAACCTCCTCTGAACCCTCTCCAAAGCATCCACATCTTTCCTATAATAGGGCGTCCAGAACTGGACGCAGTATTCCAAGTGCGGTCTAACCAAAGTTTTATAGAGCTGCAACAAGATTTCACAACTCTTAAACTCAATCCCCCTGTTAATGAAAGCCAAAACACCATAATCCTGTACTCAGCTTTCAAATTTGACCTTCCAAAATGCATCACCTTGCATTTATCCAGGTTGAACTCCATCTGCCACCTATCAGCCCATCTCTGCTTCCTGTCAATGTCCCGCTGCAGCCTACAACAGCCCTCTATACTGTCAACGATACCTCCGACCTTCGTGTCGTCTGCAAACTTGCTGACCCATCCTTCAATCCCCTCATCCTAGTCATTAATAAAAATTACAAACAGTAGAGGCCCAAAGACAGCCCTGTGGAACACCACTCACCACTGACTTCCAGGCTGAATATTTTCCTTCTACTACCACTCGCTGTCTTCTGTTGGCCAGCCAATTCTGTATCCAGACAGCTAAGTTCCCCTGTATCCCATTCCTCCTGACCTTCTGAATGAGCCTACCATGGGGAACCTTATCAAATGCCTTGCTGAAGTCCATATACACCACATCCACAGCTCGACCCTCATCAACTTTTCTAGTCACATCCTCAAAGAACTCGATAAGGTTTGTGAGGCATGACCTGCCCCTCACAAAGCCGTGTTGACTGCATTTAATCAAGCCATGCTCTTCCAGATGGTCATAAATCCTATCCTTCAGAATCCTTTCTAACACCTTGCAGATGACAGACTTGAGACTTACTGGTCTGTAATTGCCGGGGATTTCCCTATTTCCTTTCTTGAAGAGAGGAATTACATTTGCCTCTCTCCAGTCCCCAGGTACGACTCCAGTGGAGAGCGAGGATGCAAAGATCTTCGCAAGTGGCGAAGCAATTGCATTTCTCGTTTCCCAAAGCAGCCGAGGACAAATCTGGTCTGGGCCTGGCGACTTGTCAATCTTAATGTTTGACAAAATTTTCAGCACATCAGCTTCCTCTATCTCTATCCAATCCAACATGCACACCTGCTCTTCAAAGTTTTCACTCACTACAAAGTTTGTTTCTTTCGTAAAGACAGAAGCAAAAAACTCATTTAGGGCTTCCCCTACTTCCTCATACTCCACACACAAGTTCCCTATGCTGTCCCTGATTGGCCCTACTCTTTCTTTGACCATTCTCTTATTTCTCACATAAGTGTAAAATGCCTTTGTGTTCTCCCTAATCCGTTCTGCCAAGCCTTTCTCGTGCCCCCTCCTGGCTCTCCTCAGACCATTTTTGAGCTCTTTCCTCGCCTGCCTGTAATCCTCTAGAGCTGAGCTTGAACCTAGCTTCCTCCACCATATGTAATCTACCTTCTTCCTTTTGGCCTGAAGCTCCACCGCTCTCATCATCCAAGGTTCCTTTATCTTACCCCTTCTTGCCTGTCTCAGAGGGACATATTTATTCATCACTCGCAACAACTGTTCTTTAAACAGTCTCCACATGTCTATCGTGCCTTTACCATGGAACAATTGCTCCCAGTCCATGTTTCCTAACTCATGTCTAATCGCATCATAGTTTCTTCTTCCCCAATTAAATATCCTCCCATTTTGCCTAATCCTCTCCTTCTCCATAGCTATGTAGAATGTGAGGCAGTTATGGTCACTATCACCAAAATGCTCTCCCACCACAAGATCTGATACCTGCCCCGGCTCGTTTCCGAGCACCAAGTCTAGAATGGCCTCTCCCCTCGTCGGCCTGTCAACGTACTGAGTTAGGAAACCCTCCTGAACACACCTTACCAAAACAGCTCCATTCAAATCTTCGGCTCGAAGGAGGTTCCAATCAATATTGGGAAAGTTAAAGTCACCCATTACAACAACCCTACTACGTCCGCACTTTTCCAAAATCTGTCGACCTATGCTTTCTTCAATCTCCCTGCTGCTATTGGGGGGCCTGTAGTAAACCCCTAACGAGGTGACTACTCCCTTGCTGTTCCTAATTTCCACCCACAATGACTCGGTAGGCAGATCTTCCTTGACAATGGAAGCTTCTGTAGCTGTGATATCCTCTCTGATTAGTAGTGCTACACCCACTCCTCTTTTTCCCCCCTCCCTATTCTTTTTAAATGCTCTAAACCCTGGAATGTCCAGCAACCGTTCCTGCCCCTGAGAAACCCATGTCTCTGTTATGGCCACAACATCATAGCACCAGGTACTGATCCATGCTCTAAGTTCATCACTTTTATTCCCGATACTCCTTGCATTAAAGCAAACACACTTTAACCGATCCCTTGGTTCCTTCCCAGGAAAATCCTTCCCACTAGCTGGCCTACCTCTTGCTACTGCCTCACCTGCATCAACGCTCACCTCTGGTATACAGCTCAGGTTCCCACCCCCCTGCCATACTAGTTTAAACCCTCTCGAACTACTCGAGCAAACCTTCCACCCAGGACATTGGTCCCCTTCCAGTTCAGATGCAACCCGTCCTTCTTGTACAGGTCCCACCTTCCCCAGAAGGCATCCCAATTGTCTACATATCTGAAGCCCTCCCTCCAACACCAGCTGTGCAGCCACGTGTTAAGCTGCGCCCGCTCCCTGTTCCTCGCCTCGCTATCTTGTGGCACCAGTATTTCAGTGCAGAGATAAAATCATGCTTCTAACAAATTTGCTCGCGATATTTTCTTTGAGTTGGGGGATAAGCATTTCTGGCATCATGCCATTACTTGGGAATCTTGACACATTTGATCCTGTCATTGCAGACTGGAGGCCCACTATGTGGAAAGATGCATTATTTTTCCTGGGAAAATCACATTGGGGCAGATGAAAAGTAACAAATAATTCTCCCTGCAGTTTGTGGGCTTGCAGCTTTTTCAATTACTAGGAGCCTTCCCCTGAGATGTGAGATGCTAAAACCTTCAAGAATTGACGAATTTAATTAACAAATATTATGACCCCAAGCTTCCTCTAATTCTGAGATGCTACCGGTTTTCCTCGGCAATTTGAGAACGAGGGGAGTCCATTTCCTGATTTTTGACTAGGGTAAGATGACTAGCAGAGACACGTGACTTTGGTTTAACCCTTAATGAGATGTTTATAGACTGTTTGGCATGTGGGATTAATGATGTCACCAGGCAAAAACTTGATGGGGTGAACATAGAGCATAGAACATAGAACATAGAACATAGAACATAGAACCTGGACTTTGGCTGATGAAGAGCATAAATGCACCCAGATAGAGAACGAAGGTTTGACAGTCATATTTGGAGTCAGCAAATTCCACCAATACCTTTATAGACATAAATTTGTAATAATAACAGACCGCAAACCCCTGCTAGGGCTTCCCAAAGAAGACAAGGCAGTGTCAACTGTAGCTTCAGGCCAAATTCAGTTTTTGTGCATATAATTACAAGTTGGGAGGCCAAGTAGCAAATGTGGATTCATTGAGCTGCCTCCTGTTGGCAGAAACATCACCGGTGGTACCACCACTGGAAGAGTCTGTAATAGTTTTAAACTTTTTGGACTTTCACTCAAAGCTGACAATATCAGGCTTTGGATGCAGAATGATCCAGTCATAGAGTCATGGAGGTGAGTTACTGTGAGTTACACGTAGCCCTTATCAGAGACTGGGATGGAGGAACCTGACCCAGTGCTAAAACACCACAGGAGGAGCAACAAAAGAAAGAACCAGACTATGTCCTCAGACTCTGAGAGCTGGCTGTATGGAGCTGGATCAGTGTCAAGGACTCTCCATATGTAAATAAAGGGTGCCTTGGTGATGAGATAATGGCCTTTCTGGAATTATTTCAGTCAGACTATAGGGAAATAACATTAGAATGAGGTTCTTTGGAGAGCTGTTTCAAAGTGTCAGCACAGTTCTGAGGGGCTGAGTGGTCTCTTTCTACGATTGTACAATAATTAAGTGATTTACTCAGATAGGAGTGAGTTGCACCCAATCATCCCAAACCATTATTTCCTTTTAAAACAGCTGAAGTTTGCAACAATTACATATTTCTAAAGTTATTTTACCACAAAAATATTAACAGATGTTGAAATGTATCATAAGCCACTAAAACAGGATCAAAACCACAGTTACTGCTTAAATACTGATATACATCAACGTAAATATTGGTACCTCATGATGTGGATCAAAGTGCAGCCATGTGTGAAATAGACAACATGGATCTAAATTCTGGAGAGTTTTATAAAGAAACAGTTTACAGTTGATGTGGTTTTTTATATAAACTCATTTGCAGGATGAGAGTGTTGCTGGTTAGGCCAACATTTATTGCTGAAAGGGTAGTTATGAATCAACCAGATTGCTGCAGGTCTGGAGTCACGTGTATTCAAGGAAGATACTTCCTTCCCTAAAGGACATTAGTGAACCAGATGGGTTTTTCCAACAATCAGCAATGGATCATTGTCATCACTAGTATTTATTGAATTCAAATTCTACCATTGGCTGTGGCGAGATTCAAGCCCAGGTCCCCAGAACATTACCTGGGTCTCTGGATTAACAGTCCAGGGATAGTACCAGAGGCTATTGCCTCCCTACAATAAGACATCATGACTAACTGGTACTGAAGAGGGGAGACATTTGATAGGAATCTTTTCTGGTCAGCTGATCTGAACCACATGCTGCAGAACATGTGAATCTGGGGGCATTTCCAGGCAACTTCCTGATGTAGCATTGCTGAGAGGACCCAGGAAATGAGAAATTAGTGATTTTGTAATTACAGGAACAAAAACAAAGATACTGGAAAAGCTCAGCAGGCCTGGCAGCGTATGTGGAGGAAAAAACAGCGTTAATGTTTTGGGTCCAGTGACCCTTCCTCGGAACTTGGGCCCAAAACATTATCTCTGTCTTTTCCTCCACAGATGCTGACAGACCTGCTGAGCTTTTCCAGCAACGTTGTTTTTGTCCCTGATTTATAGCATTGGAGATCTTTCAGTTTTTATTTTGCAATTAAAGGATCAAGCTACATTAAGGAAAGATTTTTGAAAAACACCAAACTGAGGGAGCAGCCACCAGAACTACTGTTACCAAAATGTAAGAATATCTGACATGTTGTCTCAGTTCCTGAAGGGTCACTGTTCTTCCTGGTATATTTGAGGATTGCTATGGAGATTGAGCTTGTATTGATAAGTTGGCAACTGACCTGAAGGAGGATAGAGAAATTCAACTGCAATTCTTGTTGCTGGGTGAAGTCCTAAACTGAGCCCCAGCCAGAAAACCGTCACGCGTTGGACGTCAGTCCCAGCTGTGTCCCAAATATATAGTTGCAATATTACAGGTACTGCATAGAAAGCTAATATGTCTTTAAGTGGTCATATTAATCTATTAATAGATTAATAATCTATCTAGTTCAAGAACATCCTTCTTCAGACTAAGCGACCAAAATGGCACATATTACCCCAGATGTAGCCTCATCAATGCTCTGTTTAATTGTAGCAAGGCATCATGTTCCTGAACTCGAATCCTCTCACTACGAAGGTCAACATGCAGTTTACTCCTTTACTGCATTTGAAATATGACTCCTAGAAGTCACGAGTAACCTTGTGGATTCAGATGAAATTGAGATGAGAGGGTCTTTGTGTCGAGAAACCTCCTAAAAAAAGCTCTGAAATATTTCAACGGGAAATAGAAACTCATTGTTAATGGTTTCCTTGGAGGTGTGAATAACTGTTCCCATCGCACCCAAAACATTACAGGATGACAGCCATTCTAACCGATAACTGAGATTATCCACAGAATTATAGGATTATCACAACATAGATAGAGGCCATCGAGCCCATTGTGTCTGCATCATACTATTAACCAGAGCCAATCTCCTGAAATTTCTATATATTCCTGCACACCACTTCTATCAAAATTATCGTCCCATTCCCCCTTGAAAGCCTCAATTGAGCCTATCTCTACCATATTTCCAGCCAATCCACCAGGCCCTAAATGCTCACTGGGTGAAATCAGTTTTTACATCACCCTTGCTTTGTTTGCACCTCATTTTATGACTCTATTCCTATTCCTTTCACAAGTATAACTAGTTTCTCCCTATCTACTCTCTCCAGCCCACACCTGATTTTAAATTCTTCCATCAGACCAACCTCACAGCCTTCTTCCCTCCAAGGAGAACAGTCCAACTTCTTCAATCTACCGTCATCGATGAAGTTTCTCATTTAGGAGCCAACATGAGAAGACAGATTATTATTTGAATAGCGTTAACTGAGTGGCAGGAATGTTCAACAAGACCTATGTGTCCTCATATGTTAGTCACTGAAAGTAAGCATGCAGGTGCAGCAGGCAGCAAAGGGATAAACTGCATGTTGGCCTTCAGAATTAGAGGATTCAAGTTCAGGAACAAGATGCCTTGCTGCAATTAAACAGAGCATTGATGAGACCACATCTGGGGTAATGTGTGCCCATTTGGTCGCTTCAGAACATAGAACGTAGAACATAGAACAGTACAACACAGAACAGGCCCTTCAGCCCACGATGTTGTGCCGACCATTGATCCTCATGAATGCACCCTCAAATTTCTGTGACCATATACATGTCCAGCAGTCTCTTAAATGACCCCAATGACCTTGCTTCCACAACTGCTGCTGGCAACGCTTTCCATGCTCTCACAACTCTCTGTGTAAAGAACCCGCCTCTGACATCCCCTCTATACTTTCCTCCAACCAGCTTAAAACTATGACCCCTCATGTTAGCCATTTCTGCCCTGGGAAATAGTCTCTGGCTATCAACTCTATCTATGCCTCTTATTATCTTGTATACCTCAATTAGGTCCCCTCTCCTCCTCCTTTTCTCCAATGAAAAGAGACCGAGCTCAGTCAACATCTCTTCGTAAGATAAGCCCTCCAGTCCAGGAAGCATCCTGGTAAACCTCCTCTGAACCCTCTCCAAAGCATCCACATCATTCCTATAATAGGGTGACCAGCACTGGACGCAGTATTCCAAGTGCGGTCTAACCAAAGTTTTATAGAGCTGCAACGAGATCTCACAACTCTTAAACTCAATCCCCCTGTTAATGAAAGCCAACACATCATATGTTTTCTTAACAACCCTGTCCACTTGGGTGGCCATTTTAAGGGATCTATGTATCTGCACACCAAGATCCCTCTGTTCCTCCACACTGCCAAGAATCCTATCCTTAATCCTGTACACAGCTTTCAAATTTGACCTTCCAAAATGCATCACCTCGCATTTATCCAGGTTGAACTCCATCTGCCACCTATCAGCCCATCTCTGCTTCCTGTCAATGTCCCGCTGCAGCCTACAACAGCCCTCTATACTGTCAACGATATCTCCAACCTTCGTGTTGTCTGCAAACTTGCTGACCCATCCTTCAATCCCCTCATCCAAGTCATTAATAAAAGTTACAAACAGCAGAGGCCCAAAGACAGAGCCCTGTGGAACACCACTCACCACTGACTTCCAGGCAGAATATTTTCCTTCTACTACCACTCGCTGCCTTCTGTTGGCCAGCCAATTCTGTATCCAGACAGCTAAGTTCCCCTGTATCCCATTCCTCCTGACCTTCTGAATGAGCCTACCATGGGGAACCTTATCAAATGCCTTACTGAAGTCCATATACACCACATCCACAGCTCGACCCTCATCAACTTTTCTAGTCACATCCTCAAAAAACTCGATAAGGTTTGTGAGGCATGACCTACCCCTCACAAAGCCGTGTTGACTGCATTTAATCAAGCCATGCTCTTCCAGATGGTCATGAATCCTATCCCTCAGAATCCTTTCTAACACCTTGCAGACGACAGACTTGAGACTTACTGGTCTGTAATTGCCGGGGATTTCCCTATTTCCTTTCTTGAAGAGAGGAATTACATTTGCCTCTCTCCAGTCCTCAGGTACGACTCCAGTGGAGAGCGAGGGTGCAAAGATCTTCGCAACTGGCGAGCAATTGCATTTCTCATTTCCCAAAGCAGCCGAGGACAAATCTGGTCCGGGCCTGGCGACTTGTCAATCTTAATATTTGACAAAATTTTCAGCACATCAGCTTCCTCTATCTCTATCCATTCCAGCATGCACACCTGCTCTTCAAAGTTTTCATTCACTACAAAGTTTGTTTCTTTCGTAAAGACAGAAGCAAAAAACTCATTTAGGGCTTCCCCTACCTCCTCAGACTCCACACAAGTTCCCTAAATATCCTCCCATTTTGCTTTGTCTGAGGAAGGATGTTCTTGACATAGATAGAGTGCAGCAAAGATTTACCTTTGATTGATTCCATGTCCCAACTGCGCACTGTGTGAAAAAATTCTTTCTCACACCACCCTTGCTTCATTTGCACATCACTTTGCATGACTGACATACGAGGACAGGTTGAGGTGGATAGGATTGCTTTCACTGCAGCTTTGAAGAATGAAGACAGATTTCATAAAAACTGATAAAATTCTAACAGGGCCACACAGGTTAGTTGCAGGAAGGATGTTCCCATTGGTAGCAGAGTCCAGAACCAGATGTCATAATTCATGGATAAGGGGTAATGTTTTACGACTTGAGTTGAGGAGGAATTTCTTCACCCACAGAGTGGTCAGCCTGTGGAACCCACTACCACAGAAAGTGGTTGAGGCAAAACATTGTGTGTTTTCAAGAAGGATGTCACTCAAATACTTGTGGCTAAGGGAGTAGGAGATATTGGGGAGGGTGGGATCAGAGTATTGAGCTCAATGATCAGCCATAATCACAATGAATGGTGGGATAAGTATGAGAAATCCAAAGGCCTATTCCTGCTCCTATCCTTTATGTTTCTATTTCTGCAATCATTCTTTTAAATCAATTCTGCAATCTCTTTCCAATGCATTCATACCTTTCCTCTAATGTGACAACTAGCACTGTCCACAATACCCCAGCTGAGGTCTAACAAGTGTCTAATACAGGTTCAACACTTCCTCCTTGCTCTTGTAATCGTTGCCCCTATTAATAAAGCCAAGATCACAGTATGCTTTATTAACTGATCCAATTAATAGTCAAAAAGTTAATTGTGTCAACTACAAGGCGATTATGGATGAGTCTGTACCTTAGACTAAGGCTAACCTGTAGTAAATTCGAAAGTATGTTTCAATACTTCTATGTTAACAGCAGCTATCTTAAACTTGCTGTGTATGACCAATCACTTTGAGTGGAGACCATGACAGAAACATTCTGATGCAGTTACTGCTTCACCACAAGGAGGCCACATGCGGTACAGGACTGCCTTAATGAATTGGGCTACCAAGAGACCAAAGTTTCACTGCCGTTAGAGAGAAACAGGAGCCTTCATTCACTCCCAGGGCCTAACATGTCTAGTCCACTTGTGGGAGCAGCCTCCAACAATTCAACTGTGGTGGACAATGCAACTGATGAATTCTGACGAAGTTTCAACTCCTTCACTTCAGGAAGGAATCTTCAAGGAGGCCAGGCCTGCAACATTGGCACCGACTGATATCATTTTCCATTCGGCCACCTACAGGCTCACACCGAGAATGGAAAAGAATCGGTGTCATCTGCGAGGGACCTCCAATGATGATGATGAGTGGAAAGCAATGAGTTGGCAAGACACGTGCATCAAACAGTTACAGGAGTTACCACATTGAGAGAAGAGAGAAGGAGAATGCACTAGGGAAGTCGGGAGGATGAACAATAAGAATTATATTGAATTTGGGTAATTAAATGGTTAAAGCTCATAATTCCATTCTAAAGAGGTTAGTTTAAGGCCATGGACCGCAACTGCCTTGTTAGAAGTACACAGAGTATAGTACAATTGTTTTACCATCAAGAAGAAGTTGTTTAAATGACAAAGAGCCGGTTGTATCAATTACCATTGAGATATTTAACAAAATAGTTGGCGAGAGGTTTCCAGGGCTGATTACAGAGGACATTTCAAATATATTTTCTTGACCAGTCATAAGTTTTGGTTGATTTTCTGTCTCATGAACATCTCTCTGTTCTCAGTGAAGAAAATCCAGGAGCCAAATTCAGCAAAAATGCTGGGGACAGGGTGGATGAGGCCAATCTTTGCTCTCCTCTACAGTGAAAGTTTCCTTAATTGTGTCGATAAATGCATCACCCATTGTCTGACTGAGTCAAATGGTTCAGCAAGGAGCCCACTGTGAACCAAGCCCCACGTTGGTCTCAATTAATATTCCCACTTACAGATAGAATTTGTGTCTTCCTTTTACTGTCAACAATCAATATGTTTTTAGATAAGGATATTATTCTCAGAGTGACTGGCCTGACTAATTTTTTACAACAGAAAGCTTTAGTAGATTCTAAAAGAAGGCTAGTTATTTATTAATGTGCACTTAGCCCAGATGTTTAGAATATATAGCCTCATTTACTTATGTTACACACATGCAAAGGCTGGATACAGATACAGGAATGGCTGATTCACCTAGCCTGCACATCTTTGGACTGTGGGAGGAAACTGGAGCACCCAGAGGAAACCCATGCAGACATGGGGAGAATGTGTAAATTTTGCACAGGCAGTTACCTGAGGCTGGAATTGAACCTGGGTCCCTGGTGCTGTGAGGCTGCAGTGCTAACCATTGAGCCACTGTGCCGCCCCAATCCTGGGAGCAGATGTGGCAGAAGGTGAAGGAATTAGGAACAGGGGATGGTATTTTCGCAGGAAAGTGGATGGGAGGAGGTGCATTCGAGGTAGCTGTGGGAGTCAGTGGGTTTGAAATGGATATCGGTTTCCAGGTGGTTGCCTGAGATGGAAACAGAGGTCCAGGAAGGAGAAGGAGGTGTTAGAGATTGTCCAGGTGAACTTGAGGTTGGGGTGGAAGGTGTTGGTGAAGTGGATGAACTGTTCGAGCTCTTCGTGGGAGCACGGGGTGGCGCCGATACAGTCATCAATGTAACAGAGGAAGAGGTTGGGTTTAGGGCCTGTGTAGCTACGGAAGAGGGATAATACAATTTTGTCATATTTATCTTAGTCTCTAGCATGGCAGGACTGTAATTCCTTGGATGAGTTGATACTACAGTTGCAGTGAAGATTGAATCAGGAAGCTGCAGGCTTCCCGTAGTCAAATTTTCAGCAGGTTGGTTTGCAGATTAATTTGAAGTTAAAACTGCCCTGGTTGACCCATTGTCTCCGCCTGCTCCTGCCCCACCGAGCTTATCTTCACCTATCTGGACTCCATTTTCTCTCCCTTGGTCCACGAACTCCCTACCTACGTCCGTGACACCATCCACACCCTCCACCTCCTCCAGAACATCCAATTCCCCGGTGCCCAATGCCTCATCTTGACCATGGATGTCCAGTCCCTATACACCTGCATTCCCCATGCAGATTGTCAAAAGGCCCTCCGCTTCTTCCTATCCCTCAGTCATGATCAGTACCCCTCCACTGACACTCTCATCCGCTAAACCGAACTCGTCCTCACCCTCAACAACTTCTCTTTCAATTCCTTCCACTTCCTACAGACCAAGGGGGTGGCCATGGGTACCTGCATGGGCCCAAGCTATGCCTGCCTCTTTGTAGGTTATGTGGAGCAGCCCCTCTTCCGTACCCACACTGGCCCTAAACCCCACCTCTTCGTCTGTTACATTGATGACTGTATCGGCGCCGCCTCGTGCTCCCATGAGGAGCTCGAACAGTTCATCCACTTCGCCAACACCTCCCACCCCAACCTCAAGTTCACCTGGACAATCTCTAATACCTCTCTCTTCTTTCTGGACCTCTCTGTCTCCATATCCGGCAACGACCTGGAAACCGATATCCATTTCAAGCCCACCGACACCCACAGCTACCTAGAATACACCTCCTCCCATCAAACTTCCTGCGAAAATACCATCTCTTATTCCCAATTCCTTCGCCTCCGTCGCATCTGCTCTTAGGATTGGGGCAGGACTGTGGCTCAGTGGTTAGCACTGCAGACTCACAGCACCAGGGTCCCAGGTTCAATTCCAGCCTCGGGTAACTGTCTGTGCGGAGTTTGCACATTCCCTCCGTGTCTGCATTGGTTACCTTCGGGTGCTCCGGTTTCCTCCCACTGTGCAAAGATGCACAGGCTAGGGTGGATCAGCCATTCCAGATTTCCCATGGTGTTCAGGGGTGTGTGGCTGATGGGGGATGGGTCTGGGTGGGATGCTCCAAGGAGCAGTGTGGACTTGTTGGGCCAAAGGGCCCGTTTCTACACTAATCTAATCATTCCACTCCCATACATCTCACATGTCCTCATTTTTCAAGGACCACAACATATGCCCCTCAGTAGTCGAGAATGCCCTCGACCATGTCTCCTGCATTTCCATCAGTTCATCCCTCGTACCCTGTCCCTGCAGTAACAACCAAAACAGAATACCCCTCATCCTCACGTACCACCCCACCAACCTCCAGATACAACGCATCATCCCACGACACTACTGCCATCTGCAATCTGACCCCACCACTAAAGACATTTTTCCCTCCCCACCCTTATGTGCTTTCCGGAGGGACCACTCTCTCTGTGACTCCCTTGTCTGCTCCACACTCCCCTCCAGCACCATGTCACCCAGCACGTTTCCCCGTAACTGCAGGAAGTGCTACACCTGCCCCTACACCTCCTCCCTCACCCCTATCCCAGGCCCCAAGATGACTTTCCATATTAAGCAGAGGTTCACCTGCACATCTGCCAATGTGGTATACTGCATCCACTGTACCCGGTGTGGCTACCTCTACATTGGGGAAACCAAGCGGAGGCTTGGAGACCGCTTTGCAGAACACCTCCGCTCAGTTCGCAATAAACAACTGCACCTCCCAGTCGCAAACCATTTCAACTCCCCCTCCCACTCCTTAGACGACATGTCCATCCTGGCCCTCCTGCAGTGCCACAATGATGCCACCCGAAGGTTGCAGGAACAGCAACTCATATTCCGCTTGGGAACCCTGCAGCCTAATGGTATCAATGTGGATTTCACCAGCTTCAAAATCTCCCCTCCCCCTACTGCATCCCAAAACCAGCTTGTCCCTGCCTCCCTAATCTGTCCTTCCTCCCACCTACACACTCCTCCCACCATAAGCCTTAATCCCATTTCCTACCTACTAACCTCATCCCACTCCCTTGACCTGTCTCTGGACTGACCTATCCCCTCCCTAACTCCCCACCTACAGTCACCTTTACTGGCTCCATCCCCATGTCTTTGACCTGTCTGTCTCCTCTACACTTATCTTCTCCTCTATCCATCTTCTATCTGCCTCCCCCTCTCTCCCTATTTACTTCAGAATTCCTGTCCCCCTCTCCCTATTTCTGAAAAAGGGTCTAGGTCCGAAATGTCAGCCTTCTTGCTCCTCTGAGGCTGCTTGGCCTGCTGAGTTCATCCAGCTCTGCACCTTGTTATCTCTGAAGCTAAAACAGGTTGGCTGGAGTGTTCTGGGATGGTACTGGAATGGCAGGAGTTTTTGCCTCCTCTCAATATATTTCTGATTATTACCGTGACTAATTAGGTGACTTGCTGCTGGTTTCATGGCTTTCTGTTGGAACTTTGTCCGCTGAACTGCTTCTTTTAAATTCAAACAGACGAAGGTGACTGTCTCATCTTGTAACTTGTATTAATTCAGTTATTTTTCTAAAAAAAGATGTACAGTGCTATCATTTGAAACTTTGGGATGCACTCCGCCTGGTTTGGATTACAGGGCTGCCAGCTAAACTGATCAAACCTGGAGATACACATGGATCCGAATTGGAGAAGCACAGGGACCACAGGCATTTGTAGATACAGTTGGAAATTCTAAAGATGTTGGTGAGATATTGAGGGGTAAAGCTACAGAAGACTTTAAAAATAAAAAAGGATTATTTAAAAATGGAAGAATTGGTAGCTCAGTGAGCACTGAACTGTTGGATGAATAGGAATTGGTTTGAACTAAAGTCAGTGCACAATGACTGAAGGGTGGAATTTCATATGGGTTCAGCCTTAGTCCATACAGAATGATGATTTCACTTGAAATGCATCCAGCTCCAGTAGGTGCATTAACTCAGCTCAAACTATGATGCTCCTGTTCAGGGAGCTTTACCACCACACTACATAGTCCGTATTCCCACTTAACATGTTCCCTTTCCTAAGTTATATCCACACATATTTCTCTCACCTTACTAAATTTCATCTTTACTATTAAAATGACACGGGTTCAATTTTCAGCCTCGGGCAACTGTCTGTGTGGAGTTTGCGCATTCTCCCCGTGTCTGCGTGGGTTTTCTCCAGGTGCTCCGGTTTCCACCCACAGTCCAAAGATGTGCAGGGTAGGTGGATTGGCCGTGCTAAATTGCCCATAGTGTTCAGGGGTCTGTGGGTTATAGTGGGATGGGTCTGGGTGGGATGCTTCAAAGGGCGGTGTGGATTTGTTGGGCCGAAGGGCCTGTTACCACACTGTAGGGAATCTAATCTAATCTAAAATTAAAACTATATAAATTCCAAGGACATTTTAGAAATGATCTTCAGGACCCTGATCAATCATCAGTTTAGTCATAAGGTTCTCTCATTGTTACAGACTGACAGATCTGATTGTCCTCTTATTGTCCATGGCTGAGGCTTTTTATCAACTCTGAATACAACGATGCTTTATCTAAGGACTATGCAGATTGATTTTCCCTCAAACGTTTTCAACCAGGAGCTGCTATGGTCCTGACCACACCCCCTCAAAATATATTAAGAAGATAGTCTCAACCCTAACTTTTTCTCATTGTAAACAGAAGTGTCAGTTTCATTCCAAATGCAATTTGATTTGTCAAACTACTCGATGTTAAGCAAAATACACCTTATTTTTACACTACTGTTAAAATACAGATGAAATAAAAATTAGGAAAAAATGGCTTAACTGTAACTCTTGAAATGCTTACTAAAATAATAAATATATTAACTACTTCTAATTAACTGTTCTAGTATACTAACACCCCACACACACACCCTTGGCAAAGGCAAATCCAGTAAAATAGATTGTCTCACATGCAATTCTAGCAACAGAAGAAGAACCCCAGCGTTTAGCTACAACAGTGAGAGGCATAAGTGCTTCCACATCCAGCTTCAAGACCCCAGTAACTACAGAAAGCAAAAACGAAACACTGTGGTTGTGTGGAAGCTGGACCCCACCCATTCAGGCTGCTTCTATTGTTCCAGTTAAAAAGAAAAAGAGCCCAGGACCTCACAAGCAGCTTACTCCATTGGCTTTGGATGTCTCAACTTTTCCTCAAAAAATAATGGAGACAGTACATCTCTTAAAGTGATAATATTGTCGCGGAATCAGTAAGTGTTCTGTTATTTCCATTATCCAGGGTAAATAATTGAAAGGATCAGTAACATCTTTTGAAATGTTATGTAGGTCACAAGAGAATGATGAACTCAGGGTCAGAAAACAACTGGCAGGCATTGATCCTTGTGTGGATGGTTCCAAAACAGTTGTATTTTTCCAGTCTCTTCTTTCTGATAAGGAATAGTAACAATCCTAGTTCCAACTATTTTCAGTAATGTCCTTCCTTCTATCAGTGTAGAGATGTTAACTGATGCTTTCGCAATGATCAGTACCATTTGTGACTCCTCAGATGCCTAAGCAGTCCATGTCCAAATGCACTGAGACCTGGGCAACATCTACATTTGGGCTGACAAATGACAAGTAACACTGATGTCACACAAGTGCCAGGTAATAGTTACTTCCAACAAGAGGGAATCTGACTACCAGCCTTTGTTTTCATGTGTATTCCGCATAATTTTATACAAATCAATCATGTCCCCTCTTAGTATTCTGTGCTCAAAGGAAAACAATCCCAAGTTATCTAATTACTTTTCATGTCTGAAAACCTCATGCTAGGCAATGTCCTGAAAATTCTCCTCTACCCTTCTCCAGTGCAATACATTCCTCTTATGATTTGGGTTCCAGAACTGCACACAATACTCTTGCTGAAGCCTAACTAATGTTTTATATAGTTCCTGCAACACTTCCCTTCTCTTAAACTCCATGACTCAGCTAACAAAGTGCCTTCTTAACTATTTTATCTACTAGTCCCACTACCTTGAAGGACTGGCCTATGTGCACATCAAGATCTCTCTGATCCTTGATGCTCCTCAGGGTCCTACTGTTCATTATGTATTCCCTTGTTGATTGTCTACTTGTGACTCCAGAACCACAGGAATGTGGTTGACTCTTAATTGTACCCTGTGCAATTAAGAATGGGCCTAGTCAGTGATGTCCACATCACTTTGAATGAATTTTAAATACGTATATCTGTCGCTTCAAGAGCAGGTCAGAGGTTGGGAATCCTGCAGCAAGTAACTCACCTCCTGACTCCCCAAAGCCTGTCCCACCATCTACAAGGCACAAGTCAGGCGTAGGATTGAATACTCCCCACTTGCCTGGATGGATGCAGCTCCAACAACACTCAAGAAGCTTGACACTATCCAGGGCAAAGCAGCCGCTTGATTGGCACCACATCCACAAGCATCCACTCCTTCCTCCACCGATGTTCAGTACCAGCCATGTGTACTGCCTACAATATGCACTGTAGAAATTCACCAAAGATCCTCAAACCCATGGCCACTTCTATCTCAAAGGGTAAGGGCAGCAAATACATGGGAACACCAGTCCCTGCATGTCTGCCTCCAAGCCACTCACAATTCTAACTTTGAAATATATCGCCATTCCCAATGTGCAATCAAAGCTCCTGGAGCTCTCTACTGAGCGATGCTATGCTCAGTATTTGTGGAACTGCAAGAAATCAAAAAGGCAGCTCACTGCCACTTTCTGAAGGAAAACTCGATGGGCAACTAATGCTGACCCTGCGAGTTACACTCACATCCCATAAGAGAAAAACATGTTCTGCTTCGTGCATTACTGCACTGGGTTCTTTCTGTGGTGATGTTTGCAAATAAGATTAGTTTAGCCTGATAACTGAGGAGAGTGACAGAGACAGAACTAGATCACATGACAACGTGCATTCAAATAGTGCTCATCATATAATGAAACTTGACAGTATGCTTTACAACAGGAACATGGGGCACTGAGCAATACCTCAGAGAATGTTTATTGTGTGGCTGGAAACTTGATCAAACAGAGTTTGGACAGACTGTGCACAGACATCGAGCTCGGTGAAGTGAGATTCAGACGATCAAGGGGAGGATGTAGAGGCTTTCTTTTTTGTAGGAAGAGAGAAGGGATACAGCACACAGCTGACCCCAATTAGTAAGTTACATGAACTGTAAAATATCAACATATCACCATGTTCTCCCACTAAACTGATCAATTATTTTGGCTTTGATTGAATCCACTACTTACCTTATTCTGTGATAACTACATCAATTAATGTCACCAAATTAGAGGCCCAAACATTTATTTTCATTCACAGGGTGTAGGTGTCCCTGGCTGGGCCAGCAATTACTGTCCATCCTGAATTGCCCAGAGGACAGTTAAGAGTCGACCACATGGTTGCAGGTTTGGTGTCGGCCAGACCAGGGAAGGACAGCACTTCCCTCCCCTGAAGAACATTAGTGAGTCAGATGAGTTTTTCCCCAACAATCAACTTATGGTCATCATGTGGCTCTCAACTTTAAATTTTTTAAAAATGAATTCAAATTCCACCATCAGCCATGGCAGGATTTGAATCCAGGTTCCCAGAACAATAGCCAGTCCTCTGAACCAGCTCTTTAAACCGATAATATCTCGAGCTCATCACCTCCCTTTAGAATTAGACAGAGGTGGTTCTAAACTCAAAGATAATCCATGGATATCACTAATGCTTATCTTTTCTGTTACCCTAATACATTCACACCCACATTCTCTCTTTCTCTCTCTCTCTTACACACACACACACACGCACACGCACACACACATATTCTCTCACACACACATGCCCTGTCTTTCACACACATTCTCTCATGCACAGGCCACTCTCATATACACACTCTCACTTATACCCACACTCAAAATCTTTCACACGCACATTCACCCTTATCTCAAACATACTTTCTCATGGAGTCTCACACACACACACGTCTCTCACACATCGATAGACATACTCTCACACACAAACTCGTACTCACACACTCAAATGTACACATGCGTAGGCATTCTCATATTCAGACTCTTGTTCAGGCACAAATTTAAACTCTCTCACACATACATAAATGAACGCACTTTCACAGACACACAGGCTCACAAACTCACATAAAATCACACACAAACACACATACATACACAGTCTCACTCCCACACATTCTCACACTCACACATGCTAACTCTCACATGCATGGACTCACACTCTCACACAGAAAGAGATGTGGCAGTGTAGTGGGCCAGGTAAATCTCAGGTAAATTTAATCATGAATGATTTAATTTTCTGTAGTAGTGAATGTCATAAATTAAAACAGTCCACCTCTATTTGTGTGGAAAATCAGAGATGTTCACTGTTGGTATTTTAATCTTAAATACCTCAGTTGAATGTGTGATGTTCACTGCAAAATTATCTTGGAATCATTTACCAGCAGGAAACCTGAGCTTCTATTCTCATAGGGAGCCACAGCTTTCAACCCTGACAGGTTTATAGAGAAGATGTTTATTATTGCAGAGTAGAGTGAGCTACAGATATGTTCAAAGTTTTAAAAAGTAAAGTTCAATGTAAATTGAGTCCATGGAAATTGTAGCAAGGTTCCAAATGGATTATGAGAATACTGGCAAAATTCCCAATGAGGCTCCCTCATAAACAAAAGCCTCTTGGCAAAAAGTTGGAAGATGTTACCCTTGTATTATTGGGAAGTTGTACAAATGCATTCTTGTGGATGATAGTCAAGGTATTTCAATCAAAATCTCAGTCAGCTTAGAAAGTTGCAGCCTGTAGAGATGTCTTTTTCAAAACTTGTCAGTAACATGAAGCATTGTGACTGAAATAGAATAGAGTTACAGAAAAGGGTCATAAAAGAGTCTTGTGTGGATAATCAGGGAGGTATCTGAAGATGTTTATGTCAATGAGGCCATGAATATGGAACTGTGCATTGATATATTGCTTTCATGGAATGATGCAGTAGAGAAGGCCGTTCAGCCATTGCACCTGAACCAGCTCTTTAAAACATCAATTTTGTGAGGGTCACTCCTTGATTACCTTTTCCTTCAAACTTTTGTCCAATTCCATTTTTAAGGTTTCTGTTGAATCTGCTTTCATTGCAGCCCAGATCTTGCAAACTCATTGCTCAGCACTTTCCCATCTGCAGGTTGCCAAAGAAGGTGGAACAAAGGGCCCATAATTAGCTAAGTTGACCCTGGAGAGATGCCCTCTGCCAGCTCATCTCCCCTTCAAATGAACCCTGGGACAGAAGGTTCATTGAAGTAATTTTTTTTATCCCGCACCATTTCACGTTCTTACATGGTCAATTAATGGCTCCTTAGGGTCATCAACTCACTAATTCCTTGATTACCTGCCTTCACCCGTGGACTGGAAAAGTGGCAGGTTTCCAGATGGGGGTAACCTCCCTGCTGGGTTACGCTAATCTGGGGAAAACAGAGGAGGCTCAAATGAGGGCAAGGAGTGGCTTTTGGAAGAGCTTTCTTTCACTCTTCTCTCCCGTGACATGAAGAGATGAAACATTTACCTTCTCACTGTTGGATCCCATCCCCCACCCCCTGATTTAGGCTTTGACTGACAGCCTTTAGGACCAAGAAGCTGTGGCGTCTGATTAACTCGTAGCTTGTGGCAACCAGGGACACCACTGTTGAGGCTTATGATTTGTCAGTCAAGTCTTTACAAGTCACCGAACCTCCACACCTTATCATGTGAATTCCTTTCTGTTATGTCACTTCTAATTGTTCAGTTGTTATAACCAAAAAGCTATACCCTCAATTTCCCAACATTACTGCCACTGGGAACAATTTCTCCTGATTTATTCCATCAAAACCCTTCACAATTTGAAAAAAAAGCTTGATTAGCTCTTCTTTGAACTCCTCTCCGCAACGGTAGACATCCCTCAGCTTTGGTATCATTTTACTCAAACCTCTGCAAGGGATTGAATTCATTCCTAAAATGTGCGCAACACAATGGGATCTGAGGTTTAAATAGTTATGAAAAGTTTCAACATAAACTCTGGCTTCAGTCTGTGCTTTTGTTTTTAAAACCCTGCATTCACTGCTTTGTAAACCTCCAGGCTACCTTCAATGCTTTTTGTACAAACATCCTTCACTGTTCTTATACCCATTTTAAAATTGTTTAATTTAGCCTATATCATCTCTGTTCATCCTTCCCAGTAAAACACAGCACGCTGGAATTTTCTAGATCACATTTTGTCAGCCATGTGCCTGACCATTTTACCAGCCTGCGGTCCTTACCTTTTACTTAAGTCCTGAGGTTCAAGACATCCATGAACATTTAAGCTGTGTCCTGCCTTCCCAAGTTCCAGTTATTAACTTAAGTCATAAAGGGCACTAACCGTGATCTGTCTTTTCGTCAACGGGTCAAACATTGGTCTTGATTGTACGGAAATGTCCTCACTTGTTGCCCCTCACATCGTACTTCGCCAGCCTTTTTCTAATGTGATCCCTTTGATGACTCAGACCTTGTGAGTTTGGGGGGCAGGTGGGGATGGTGGTTTAATGTTGTTCAATAAGGGATTGGGGCTGAACAGGATTTAAGGGTGGTGGGTGTTCGTGCCTACTTCCTGAAAGAACTCCAAAGACTCTGCATCCCGATCCGGAAACCTCCAAGAGTTACTGATTGGATGTTCCTGATGATCACGGAGTCCAGAACAAAGGCTCAGTCTAGGGATAACGGCTAAACCATTTCAGACCAAGTTGAGGAGAAATTCCTTCACCTAGAGAGTGGTGAGCCTGTGGGATTCTCTACCTCAACTAGCAATAAGGACAAAACGTTGACTGTTTTCAAGAAGAAGATATAATTCTTCAGGCTGGAAGGATCAAAGGTAATCAGGAGAAAGTGGGAACAGGGTACTATATTGGATGATCAGCCATGATCATATTGAACGGCAGAGCAAGCCTGAAGGGCTGATGGCTTATTCCTGCAATCTCTCCAGAGTAGGTGGTGTGTGAATGGAATGAACTGCCAGAGGAAGTGGTGGAGGCTGGTACAATTACAACATTTAAAAGGCATCTGGATGGGTACTTGAATAGGAAGGACTTACAGGGATAAGGGCCTAATGTTGGGAGATGGGATTAGATTAAGTTAGGAGATCTGGTCAGCATGGACGAGTTGGACCAAAGTGTCTGTTTCTACGTTGCATGTCTCTATGACTCTAGAACTCTCTGTGATGACCTGCAGAGTAAATTGTCATTGGTCCCATCTCATGAGTTGTGTGACATTACCTTTTATAGCTCCAATTCTATTTACATATTTGATCTTGGTTTCACTTTGTCGAAGAGATATTATTACTTTATTCATTATTTATGCATTCCAAACTTTTATTTAACACAAGTTCAAATCATTTTAGTACAATTTATTTCTTCTTAAACACTTTACCTAATTACGTATCCTAAATGCTAATAGTTTAATTGCGATATGTCCTTTTTAGGATTGGTTGAGGTTTAGATTGTAATTGGTATACAGAATTAGCTTGTTTTTAAATCACTTCTAAATTCTGGTGCTTATTGTTTGTTTATTAATCGTGCAAGTTGTTGTCTTTTGATGACATGAGCTGGGATTCTAGTACGAGGGAGGAATACTTCTGGATGTGGATGTTTTGAACGATCTCCGCCACAAAACAATCACTGCATTCCCCCAGAAACAGTAATGTTGGGTACACACTGAAACTGAGCCGTTGCTTAAACTCTGATCTATCTCATTTGGAAACTTAACCACTTGCTGACATTTCAGTACCTGAAGAATGTGAAAGGAGAAGAGGATCAGTCTGATCCAGAAACTAGTGACCACAGGTGGAGGAATATTCGAATCAGCGCTGTGGACATCAGGATCAGTCCTTATCCAGCCTGCAGCAGAGCCTTTGGTCCACTATGAATCAGCAATAGTCATACACAATAAAAACAGAAAGAGCTGTGGATGCTGTAAATCAGAGACAAAAATAGCAATTGCTAGAAAAGCTCAGCAGGCCTGGCATCATCTGTGGAGAGAAATCAGAGTCTGCGTTTTAGGTTGAGAGACCCTTCCTTGGGCAGTTCTGAGGAATGGCCTCTCAACACGAAACAGTAACTTGTTTTCTCTTCACAGATGCTGCCAGACCTGCTGAGCTTTTCCCCCAATTTCTGTTTTTGATAGTCACACTCACGCTGGTCAAATTCAAATGCACATCACAATGTGGTGTTTCCCTGGAACACTCAGGTTGATGCTGGCTTGTGAACATAATAACCATTCACTTGGATGCTACATCCCTCTGTGCAGTGCAGAGAATCGAAGAAAGTTAACACTTGTCCAAACAGCAGCATGTTGGCAGCAGCGGTTCACACCAGCCTAGCCTCTTTGAACCTCACTCCTTAATCTTTGACAAAGCAACTTCAAGTCTGGTGAAGCTTGGAAAGCTGAATAGAGGCTATAAGTCATCCCAACACCTCATGTAACATCCGTACAGAGAGTCAGTGGCCTCAATCACCCACAAAGTCCCTGGGAAATGAAAAGCCCCATCAGCTCAAACAAGGCTAAATAAAAAATTAAAATCTTTTCAGTCTGTTGATGTAGCTACTCAGAACAGACCATGGAATATATCACAAGGTAATGACTGATTCACAAATGAAACGAGGTATTGCAGTTTTACATCCTGATGCTGTCAGTGAAACTATCCAGCTTAATCACCTGAATGGAAAACTATATTCGTTGCTCTATGTATACACCAACCTCATGAAGGACAGAGATATTTAATTATTCCTTTATTTATAAACCTCTCATTTATGAATCTCTTATTTAGTTTTGTTTCAATCAACGCTGACTTTTACTTTGAAATTATCGCTTGTACAAACTGAGCTTAGCCCTATCATTTTCACCTGGTTGCCCCTCACTTTGAGGGAGGTTTCCCAGTTTCAGTTTTTCAATTTATTTTCTTGCTTCCCCAAAATCCTCCTATTCCCGTCCAGTCCCTTTTCCAACTGTTTTCCAACCCTCTCTATATCTTCTCCCTACACTATTCTGATTCTGCGCCAACATTTGCCTGACCCTCTACTAATCCTTGATGAAACTCTTGGTTGAAAACAGGGCAGATTCCATTTTGTTCTTTTTCCACTTTCCTGGGAGTCACATGGAGTCACCTAAGTGTGTGGAGTTGTTTACTGATCATATGACAAGTCTCTATCGATGAGCCGGCATGAGGTAAGGAAAATCCTCAATGGGGAGACCTTTGGGAACCATAGATACAAAATCATGTGTTCCTCCTGATCATTCACAAGCAGCACTCACCCTGCCTCAAACAATTACATGTATTGTTGTAAAAGTGGGTGTTAAGGCCATTTCCTGGAAATATACCAGATGTCAGTTCTATGCAGAATCTGGAGAAACTGGTATTATTTCCGTGAGGACAGGAGAGCCAAGCAGAGACGTAATCATGGTGCTCAAAGATGTGAAAGGGTTTGATGCAGTACATTTGGAAGAAATGCTTCTAGAGGCTTGGTAATCATAGGGTGCACATTGGTGAAAGGAACAGAGGAAGTGGTGAGGACAATTGTTTCCTGCAACAAACTGTGATCTAGAAGGAGCTGCTTGAAAGGCCAGTGGAAGCAGATGCAATTATGACTTCCAGAAGGAAAATGGATAATTCCCTGAAAAGGAAAACTTGCAGGGCAATGGGGAAAGAGCTAGCACAGGGATAATGGGTCAAATCACCTCCATCTGTGTCGAATGCAAAGAGCCAGTGTCTACTTCCGAAGACAATGCAAAAGGCAGTTCTGGCGATTATACAGGATGCAGAGAAAAGCATCAAATCAGCCTTGTAGACCATGTCAAGAAGGCATAGCTTTCAGCACCTGCTCTTCAATAGAAATAGCAGCAATATCAGTTTGGAATTTCTTAAAGACATCAATTTGTGAGGCCACAGTTCCATCATAGAGTCATTTGGATTCCTGGAAAACTCAACCACCCGAAGTAAAGAGCGCTAAGGTTCATTTCTGACCTCCCTTGAGATGTTAATGTTATTGAGATCAGTATTTAGGTGAAAAGGAACTTGAACAGGTAACTCTTAAAAAAATACACTTGAGGTTGCCTGGTTGGTCACTATTTGATGTAAAAATAAAACAAGGAATTGTGGATGCTGAAGATCTGAAGTAAAAACAGAAATTGCTGGAGAAACTCTATAGGTCTTACAGCATCTGTGGAGGAAAAACAGAGCTAATGCTTCAAGCCCAGTGACCCTTCTTCAGAACTTCTGATGCCACCTGTTGAGAAAGGGCCAGATTTCTTTGGAGGATATCATTAGGCTAGCCCCATAATAAAGGAAACTATCATCAACTACATGACAGCAGTGACAATGCATTTCCTTCAGATAGAGGTATTATGGAGCAAGTTAATCATTGAATAAACTTCAGTGACTGTAAAGAACTTTAGAGAGTCCTGGCATTATGAAATGTACTCTGGAGATACAATTTCTTTATTTTTTTGTTGATACTTTCAACTGGCTCAGAGATGTTTTGCACACTCTTGGAGTATTGAGAGTTGAACTCAGGTGTCCTGGCTCGGAGGTAGGGACACTACCAGTGCACAATTATAACCCTAGCAGGAAAACATGACTGCAGGTGCTAGAATCTGAACTGAAAATGTTAAAAAACATGCTGGAGATCACAGCAGGTGATAGATCGTTGATCATAGAATCCCTACAGTGTGGAAAAAGGCCATTCTGCCCAACATGTCCACACTGCCCCTCCGAAGAGCATCCCTCCCAGACCCATTCCCCTAATTTCCCATGTCTAGCCCACCTAACCTAAACATCCCTGGGCACTGTGGGCAATTTAGCATGGCTAAAGTCAGGCAGTATCCATGAAGAGAGAGCAAGCTAATGTTTTGAGTCTGGATGACTCTTCATCAGAGCTGAAGTGAAGTGTCGGCAGGGGCAGCATTTATGCAATATTTGGGGGGGGGTGTAATGGTTGTAGTGCTGGGGCAGAAAGGATGTTGATAGTTTAGATTAAGTGATCAGAATATGAGAATGGAAGAACAATGGTGTATCTAACTGCCAGGCTTGAAAGATCAGACAGTCCCCCTGGGGTGGAGTGAGGAAGCGAGCATGGTGGAGAATGTAACAGGCAAAGCTAAAAGAAAAGGAAGGAATGGGTTCACAATTTGAAGGTGTTAAACTCAACATTGAGTCCAAAACGCTGTGAAGTGCTTAGTTTGAAGATGAGTTGTTGTTCCTCCAGTTTTTGCTGTGATTCACTGGAGCATTGCAGTGTGCTGAGGACAGACACATGGGCACATGAGCAGGGCGCTGTGTTGAAATGACTTGCTATGGGAGCGTGCTTGTGCACAGACTGGAGGCATTTTGCAAAGTGGTCATCCAGCCTGCATTTAGTTTCTTCAAGGTAGAATCGGCCACATTGGGTGCAGGGAGTGCAAAATATAAGATTGGAAGAGGTACAGGTGAAATGCTACTTCACCATAATAACCCTCTCAGGCTTGTGCACTTTGAATGTCCTTTAACCTGTGAGCTAGCCTGTCCCACAGTAATGTGTTTGGCCCTTCCGTGCCACCTGAGCAGATTTATATCAAACCTGGTACTGGTGACTCAAATAAGCACCATCTTCCCAGGACACCCAGGGTTGACACAGACATACCAGCAGTGACAGTAACCACCACACCCAGAAATGAATAAATACACAAAACAAAAACAATGGCCCCTTGTCTAAGATCTCTTGGTGCCTTGGCACATCTCCTTAGGATAAGGTGGGAGGATATTTATTTGCAAATATTAGATGATTTTTCAAAGAAAGGTGTCTTTTTTTTAAGGGAATTCCCCCCCTGCCCCCGTGTACCTGGCAGAATGAGGTAGCTTTACTGTAAATGTATAGGAACAAGTCAATGCTGTCATCCGTGTTTGGTATGTATTATAGCTGGAGGCAGAATTAGTCATGTACAAGTCGGACAGGCTGCCTGTCTGTGGGAGAAGACGTTTTATAGATCTAACTATGGGATAGCATAAAAAATAATCTCCAGTGAATGGTCTTTGACCAATTTAGCAAATGTGAAAAATTCTTATTTTAGTGCCATTTTTGGTGCAGTTTTGCCTTTCCTCACTCATTAAAGGACCAATAATTATTTCAAATGAGTAGCTCCAGGCAAGGAATTAGAGTTAGAATTAGAGTTAGAATTATAGTTAGAGTTATAGTTAGCATTATAATTAGGGTTAGAGTTAGAGTTAGAGTTAGGGATAGGGATAGGGTTAGGGTTAGAGTTAAGGTTAGGGTTAGGGTTAGGTTTAAGGTTAGGGTTAGAGATAGGGCTAGGGTTAGGGTTAGGGTTAGGGTTACGGTTAGGGTTAGCAATAGAGTTAGTGTCAGGGTTAGAACTGGTTTAGGGTTAGGGATAGGGACAGGGCTAGGTGTAGGGTTAGGGTTAGGGTTAGGTTTAGGGTTAGGGCTAGAGTTAGTGTTAGAATAGGTTTAGGGTTAGGGTTAGAATAGGTTTAGGGTTAGGGCTAGGGTTAGGGATAGGGATAGGGCTAGGCGTAGGGTTAGGGTTATGGTTAGGGTTAGGGCTAGAATAGGGATAGGGTTAGGGTTAGAGTTAGGGTTAGGGTTAGGGTTAGGGTTAGTGTTAGGGATAGGGCTAGGGTTAGGGTTAGGGTTAGGGTTAGTTAGGGTTAGGGACAGGGCTAGGTGTAGGGTTAGGTTAGGGTTAGGGTTAGGGTTAGTGTTAGGGATAGGGATAGGGCTAGGTGTAGGGTTAGGGTTCTGGTTTGAATAGGGATAGGGTTAGGGTTAGGGTGAGAGTTATTGTTAGAATAGGTTTCGAGTTAGGGTTAGAATAGCTTTAGGGTTAGGGCTAGGGTTAGGAATAAGGATAGGGTTAGGTGTAGGTTTAGGGTTAGGGCTAGAATAGGGATAGGGTTAGGGTTAGAGTTAGGATTAGGGTTAGGGTTAGGGTTAGGGTTAGGGTTAGGGATAGGGTTAGGGTTAGGGTTAGAGTTAGAGTTAGGTTTAGGGTTAGGGTTAGGGATAGAGTTAGTGTCAGGGTTAGAATAGGTTTAGGGTTAGGGCTAGGGTTAGGGATAGGGACAGGCCAAGTGTAGGGTTAGGGTTAGGGTTAGGGTTAGGGATAGGGATAGTGCTAGGTGTAGGGTTAGGGTTCGGGTTAGAATAGGGATAGGGTTAGGGTTAGGGTTAGGGATAGAGTTTGTGCCAGAATTAGAATAGGTTTAGGGTTAGGGCTAGGGTTAGGGATAGGGACAGGGCTAGGTGTAGTGTTAGGGTTAGGGTTAGTGTTAGGGATAGGGATAGTGCTAAGTGTAGTGTTAGGGTTAGGGTTAGAATAGGGATAGGGTTAGGGTTAGGGTTAGGGATAGGGATAGTGCGAAGTGTAGGGTTAGGGTTCGGGTTAGAATAGGGATAGAGTTAGGGTTAGGGTTAGAGTTTGTGTTAGAATAGGTTTAAGGTTAGTGTTAGAATAGGTTTAGGGTTAGGGCTAGGGTTAGGGATAGGGATAGGGCTAGGTATCGGGTTAGTGTTAGGGTTAGGTATATGGTTAGAATAGGTTTAGGGTTAGAGCTAGAGTTAGGGTTAGGGAATAGGTGTAGGGTTAGGGTTAGGGTTAGAATAGGGATAGGGTTAGGATTAGGGTTAGGAATAGGATTAGGGTTAAGGTTAGTGCTAGGGTTTGGATTAGGGTTAGCGGTCCACAAAACCACTTGCTCCTGGCTACAGCCCTTGTGCTCACTTGCACAGATCTCAAAGTTGTTCTGATATAAGGGCATGATCTTAAATATTAGATCCAGTTTTGCGTTCGGGGTGAAGTTCGGGGAGTTCTGAGCCAAGGTCACCCCTGATCATAGCGAAATTGATCAGAGGGACCTCCACAGGACGGTGGGCAGGTTCTCCATGTTGGATGATCAAGAGGATGTTCTTCCAGTAGATGGTAGCTGCAGGCACCTTCTGTCACAGACACTGGACACACAGGCAGACAGACACTCAGTGACCAAACTCAATTTAAAATAAAAATATTTCCAAACTGGCAGTCCATGAGCTTTCTTTTTATTCACTCATGGGATATGGGGGTCACTGGCTGGGTGTCATTCATGGTATTATCGCTGGGCTGTTCCTCCAACGCCCCAGATAATGTTCCAGGGAGCATCTCAGGAGCACAAAAGCTGACATTTCGGGCCTACACCCTTCATCAGAGAGGGGGATGGGGAGAGTGAACTGGAATAAATAGGGAGAGAGGGGGGAGCAGACCGAACATGGATAGAAAACAAGATAGGTAGAGAGGACAGTATAAGTGGGGAGGTAGGGAGGGGATAGGTCAGTCCAGGAAAGATGGACAGGTCAAGGAGGTGGGATGAGGTGGTAGGTAGGAGATGGAGGTGCGGCTTGAGGTGGGAGGAAGGGATGGGTGAGAGGAAGAACAGGTTAGGGAAGCAGAGACAGGCTGGGCTGGTTTTGGGATGCAGTGGGGGGAGGGGACGAGCTGGGCTGGTTTTGGGATGTGGCGGGGGAAGGGGAGATTTTGAAGCTTGTGAAGTCCACATTGACACCATTGGGCTGCAGGGTTCCCAAGCGGAATATGAGTTGCTGTTCCTGCAACCTTCGGGTGGCATCATTGTGGCACTGCAGGAGGCCCATAATAGACATGTCGTCTGAGGAATGGGAGGGGGAGTTAAAATGGATCCCATCTGGGAGGTGCAGTTGTTTGTTGCGAACCGAGTGGAGGTGTTCTGCAAAGTGGTCCCCAAGCCTCCGCTTGGTTTCCCCAATGTAGAGGAAGCCACACTGGGTACAGTGGATGCAGTATACCACATTGGCAGATGTGCAGGTGAACATCTGTTTGATATGGAAGGTCATCCTGAGGCCTGGGATGGGGGTGAGGGAGGAGGTGTGGGGGCAAGTGTAGCACTTCCTGTGGTTGCAGGGGAAGGTGCCGGTGTGGTGGGGTTGGAGGGGAGTGTGGAGTGGACAAGGTAGTCGCAGAGAGAGTGGTCTCTCCGGAAGGCAGACAAGGGTGGGGATTGAAAAATGACTTGGGTGGTGGGGTCGGATTGTAGATGGCGGAAGTGTCAAAGGATGATGCGTTGTATCCAGAGGTTGGTGGGGTGGTGTGTGAGAACGAGGGGGATCCTCTGGGTGCGGTTGTGGCGGGGGCGGGGTGTGAGGGATGTGTTGCAGGAAATGCGGGAGGTGCGGTCAAGGGCATTCTCAACCATTGCGGGGGGAGCGTTGCGGTCCTGGAAGAACGTGGACATCCGGGATGTGCGGGAGTGGAATGCCTCATCGTGGGAGCAGATGTGGCGGAGGCGGATGAATTCGGAATAGGGGATGGAATTTTTGCAGGAGGGAGGGTGGGAGGAGGTGTATTTTAGGTAGCTGTGGGAGTCAGTGGGCTTGAAATGGACATCAGTTTCCAGCTGGTTACCTTAGATGGAGACTGAGAGGTCCAGGAAGGTGAGGGATGTGTTGGAGATGGCCCAGGTGAACTTAAGGTTCAATCCAACCCCACCACCCAAGCCATTTTTCAATCCCCACCCTTGTCTGCCTTCCGGAGAGACCACTCTCTCCGCGACTCCCTTGTCCCCTCCACACTCCCCTCCAACCCCACCACACCCGGCACCTTCCCCTGCAACCGCAGGAAGTGCTACACTTGCCCCCACACCTCCTCCCTCACCCCTATCCCAGGCTCCAAGATGACTTTCCATATCAAACAGATGTTCGCCTGCACATCTGCTAATGTGGTATACTGCATCACTGTACCCAGTGTGGCTTCCTCTACATTGGGGAAACCAAGCGGAGGCTTGGGGACCGCTTTGCAGAACACCTCCGCTCGGTTCGCAACAAACAACTGCACCTCCCAGTCGCAAACCATTTCCACTCCCCCTCCCATTCTTTAGATGACATGTCCATCCTGGGCCTCCTGCAGTGCCACAATGATGCCACCCGAAGGTTGCAGGAACAGCAACTCATATTCCACTTGGGAACCCTGCAGCCCAATGGTATCAACGTGGACTTCACAAGCTTCAAAATCTCCCCTTCCCCTACTACATCCCAAAACCAGCCCCGTTCTTCCCCTCCCCCTACTGCATCACAAAACCAGCCCAGCTCTTCCCCTCCCCCCACTGCATCCCAAAACCAGCCCAGCCTGTCTCTGCTTCCCTAACCTGTTCTTTCTCACCCATCCCTTCCTCCCACCTTAAGCCGCACCTCCATTTCCTACCTACCACCTCATCTCACCTCCTTGGCCTGTCCATCTTCCCTGGACTGACCTATCCCCTCCCTACCTCCCCACCTATACTCTCCTCTCTACCTATCTTGTTTTCTCTCCATCTTCGGTCCACCTCACCCTCTCTCCCTACTTATTCCAGTTCCCTCTCCCCATCCCCCTCTCTGATGAAGGGTGTAGGCCCAAAACGTCAGCTTTGGTACTCCTGAGATGCTGCTGGGCATGCTGTGTTCATCCAGCTCCACACTTTGTTATCTTGGGTTCTCCAGTATCTGCAGTTCCCATTATTGCTAATGTTCCAGGGACCCAGGTTCAAATCCCACAACAGCAGATGGTGGAATTAGAAGTCAATAAAATATCTGGAATTATGAATATAACAGTAAACATGAATCCATTGTCAATTGTCAGGAAAAACCCATCCAATTCAGTAACATCCTTTAGGGAAGGAAACTGCCATCCTTACCTGGTCTGGCCTGCATGTGACTCCAGACCTACGGCAATGTGGTTGACTCTTAACTGCCCTCTGGGCAATTAGAGATGGGCAATAAATGCTGCCTGGCCAGTGATTCCCACATCCCACTAATAAATCATAAATAAAATTATATATCACGAATCCTGTTCTTTCGGAATCCACCTGTTCATGATGATTCCTTCAGATGCACTTTTTAAAATTTCTTCCATTGTCACTCAAGTTGTCTGGCACTATCCACTTCCTTGCCATTCTGTGCCCCCTGTTTTATCTTAACCCCTAACCCCCTAACCCTCACGCTAAACCTGACCCCAATCCTGTCTTCCCCCAGTCACACACCTTCCCTTTGTTACCTCTCCTTCCACTTCCCCTTTCCCAGTCTGTGTGCTTTTTTAAAATGATTAAGTATCTGAATTGTTTTCCAGTCCTGATGAAAGGCCATTGCCTTGGACAGTCAAGCTGGGTACGTTGTGCCACTTCTGTAGATAGTCCCTGGTCGTGTATCCTCTCCCATTGTTCAGTAGACAGCTCCAGACAGAAGCTGAGATGAACGAGGACTGGAAGCATTGGGCTACCTTAATCCACCCTAACCTTGTACCACATACTAATAAAGGCTGCAATCTAGGAATGATGAACTGGGTAAATGTCACACTTCCTTGGGCGCAATTTCTTCCTAAATAAAGCCTTACCCTGAACAATTACAGCTGCCCGCAGTGTTATATCACATGCAGTCAGTTGGTATTTTGGATGGATGGGGTGACAACTGACTTTTCAGTCCGAAGGGGAAAATTGAGCCCTATTTTGATATTGTTTCTCTAGACAGAAAGCTGAGCATTTCCAACATTTCCCGTTTTCGTTGCTGATATTCTAAACAGTGCAGTTACAAACTGAAAAAAAAGAACTGATGATGGTGGAAGTTAGAAGCAAAAACATAAATTGCTGGAAGAATTCAGCAGGTCTGACAGCATCTGTGGAGAGAAAGCTGAGTTAACGTTTTGGGGCCCAGTGATCCTTCTTCAGAACAGAGTTTAGGGTTAGGGTATGAAATGCATTGTCTGGAAAGTGGTGGAGGCAGGTCCAATTGAGGCATTCAAGAGGGCATTGGATGATTATTTGGATCAAAATAGTGTGGAGGGACATGGGCAAAATGCAGAAAATTGGCACTAGATAATGATGCTTGCTTGAAGAACCCCTGCAGGGATGATGGGCTGAAGGGCCTTCATATGAGCTGCAACAATTCTGTAATTCTAGAGTGTCCAGAACAATGTCTCATTTAGAACTTTTCCACAAGGCACTCCTTGGGCTCTGACTGGAACACCCTGGAAAAATTGTAAATTTTTCAGCCCTAAAACATTTGATTATCTCTGGGTGGATTCATTAAGAAACACCAGGTAGTCTGGCCCAGGGGTCACATATACTTGAGATGGAAACAATAGATTCAAAAGAGCATTAATGACTCTTGGATTTTATGAAAAATGACATGACATCTTTCTTGATCATGTTTACTGTGTCAACCCCAAACTGTCAAACCTATTGAGTTCAATTTCATAACTTACACTTCTCAGCTTTGAATAGACCATCCCAGGCTTGTTATTCCAGATTCACTACCATGATGGTAACATTTGAGTATCACAGCCTTTCAAAGAGGATTACATTTTGTCTACAGCACAGAGATAGGCCATTGAGCCCATTTATTCTATGCAGGTCTTCATTTTCCATTTGATTCCCTCCCCACTCTAAGTCTCTCTTCTCATCTTGACCCCCAATGCCATTCAATTCCCTTCTCCCTCAAGAACGCTGCAACTCGTCCTTTCATGTGTCAATTCTGTTAGCTTCAAACACGCCCACTAGCAAAACTGTCAATGTTCTCACCCCTTGCTGCACAAAGACATATCACCTGAATTCTTTCTTTGACTGGCAGTGGTTATCTTACATTTATGGCTCCTTGTTCTGGAGTCAGAAGCAGAGCCACAAGCAAAAAAGATTTCTCTGCATCTTTTGAGCTCTTTCATAAGTGATAGACCTTCATAAAATTTCCTGTTAGCCTTCTCGTTTCAAGAGGAAACCACCCCAGGCAGTTCAATCTTTTCTGATGCTTACACCCTCTCAAATCTAATCATGTCCTTGGAAATCCTTTCTGCACTTTCTCCAGCGCTTCAGTATCCTTTACATAATCTAGAGACTAGGACAAGCCACTCGTAATCCAAGTACCAGCTTAACATTACATCCATTTTGTGTACAATTCCTCTCACATTCAGTCTCAACGGTTTATTTCCATTGCTACCAGTCCCAACTACCTGTGCTGTACTTTTAGCAATGAATACATCCATTCTTTGAGATGACTTTCTTTGGTTTTCTGATTTACACAAAATAAATTGCCTTCTTATTCATCATCTGAAATTGAACCACCTCACAGCGAGCTTGCTTTGTTCATTAACCTATTTATGTTTTTTCTGCATATTGGATCAGTCTTACTTGTGACACTATCTTACAGTTAAGCATTTATTCCTTTCTGGATGTGAGTTTGCTCGCTGAGCTGCAAGGTTAGTTTTCAGACGTTTCGTCACCATTCTAGGTAACATCAACAGTGAGCCTCCGGTGAAGCGCTGGTGTTACGTCCCGCTTTCTATTTATCTGGTTAGGTTTCCCTAGGTTGGTGATGTCATTTCCTGCATTGGTGATGTCATTTCCTGTTTTTTTTCTCAGAGGATGGTAGATTGGCTCCAAATCAATGTGTTTGTTGATGGAGTTCCAGTTGGAATGCCATGCTTCTAGGAATTCTCGTGCGTGTCTTTGTTTGGCTTGTCCTAGGATGGATGTGTTGTCCCAATCAAAATGGTGTCCTTCCTCATCTGTATGTAAGGATACTAGTGATAGTGGGTCATGTCTTTTTGTGGCTAGTTGATGTTCACGTATCCTGGTGGCTAGCTTTCTGCCTGTTTGTCCAATGTAGTGTTTGTCACAGCTCTTGCAAGGTATTTTGTAGATGACGTTCGTTTTGCTTGTTGTCCGTATAGGGTCTTTTAAGTTCATTAGCTGCTGTTTTAGTGTGTTGGTGGGTTTGTGGGCTACCGTGATGCCAAGATACCAGGCTACTTGGACCAGACCACTGATGGAACTCCATCAACAAACACATTGATTTAGAGCTATTCTACCATCCTCTGAGAAAAAGGACAGGAAATAACATCACCAAAGCAGGAAATGACATCACCAACCGAAGGAAACCTAACCAGACAAAATGGAAAGCCGGACATAACACCAGCGCTTCATTGGAGGCTCACTGATGATGTTACCTAGAATGGTGACGAAACGTCTGAAAACTAACCTTCCAGCTCAGCGAGCAAACTCACATCCAGAAACTCAACCTGAGCTACAAATCTTCTCAAAACTCGCTATTTATTCCTTTCACCACCAATGTTCAATGGCTGCAGTAGGTGCACACCATCTGCAAGACGCACAGCGGCAACTCACCAAGACTCCTTCAGGAACATCTTCCAAACCATGATCTCTACTAACCAGAGGACAAGGCTAACAGATGTAGGGGAATGCCACCACCTGTTAGTTCCCCTCCAAGCCACTCACCATCCTGACTCGGAATCATATTGCTGTTCCTTCACTGATGTTGGTCACAATCCTGGAATTCCCTTCCTAAGGGCATTGTGGGTCAACTTACAGACATGGACTGCAACAGTTCAAGGAGGCAACTCACGACTGCCTTTTCAAGGGCAACGAGAGACGGGCAATAAATGCTGGGCCCAGCCAGCAACAGCCTCGTTCCATGAAAGAATAAAAAGGCCCATCACTTCAGGAATCATTCTCATGAGTTTTTCCCTGGGCTGTTTCCAGTGAAAGTTTTTCTCTCCTTACATTAGGAGACCAAAACTGTTCACAGTTTTCAAGGGTGGTTTCATGCATAACCTACATAATTCTAGCAAGACTTCTCAACTTCTTTACTCCCTCATGCATTAATGACCAGTATTCCATTTTGCTTCCTAATTCACTGGTTGTACCTGCAGGCTAACTTTTTGTGTTTCATGCACAAGGTTTCTATGTCCCTCCATTCTGCAGCATTCTGCAGTTTCTCTCCAATTAAATAATAAGTAACTTTCCTATTAGTTTCTCTGCTGTAGCATCTTGTTAATTTCGGGCCCCTCACAATGGCTCATCAATGTGGAGATTCACACATCATTTATTTATTTTTGTGTATTTTTAGCTAAGACAGGAAGGAACTGCCATTTAAAGGTTAAGGTTTGTTTTCAATAAATCCCAGATGCCAAAATTTAGCAGAACAAGCGGCATTTTCAGCACCAGGACCTGAATTGCACTGCATTTTCTTTCCTTCCCTATCAGCTGCCCCATGTCAATTTAAAATTTAAAGGCCACAAATTTGCTTTTGCTAGAATCCACCACAGACTGGACACACACGATTATTCTTATGCTTGAACTGAATGTGCACCTAATATTGAAGCCCTGACATTATTGTCCTTGAAATGGCAAGTCGTAGGCAATCATTGGGTAACAGTAAGCAGCTCAAATTTTTGAATGGTTTCTGATCTTGTCCCTTAGGTGATTCCTTTAAGGGGTCAGGGAGGCAAGAATTTCCAGAAAGGACATGGTGTGACCAATGAAGATGGGAGGAATTGGGTGAGGACCAATTGGAGTAACATCTCCCCAGCACTTTGAAGGGACCAGCAAGCATTAGTTTTGAATGTCCTTGTTTCAGCCCCTGTTTAGTAACTGCAGAGGACAAATCCTGCAGAGAGTCATTCACATCCCTAACCAAATGATGGGACAATGATGGTTCCTGCAGGTGATGGACAAGGTCAGCAGGTATCGCAGTAAGTTTGACATGCTGCTGGGTGTTTTCAGGTCTGCCTTGCTTCTTCTGGTCAGAGTAAACACAACTGGTGAAACTTCAGCATTCAAACTACGACACGGCAATGTGGCTTAGAGAGTTTAAATGATTCTACTCAGACTACAACACATAATGTTGAAGCTACTTGTCACTCAGTATTTGCTAGAATGGGGTATTTAGCCATCGATGTCCTAAATTAATCATTTCTATCCCCAACAAAATATTTACTGCTTTGTTATTCTATCAGATTGGAATGGAATGTATTCAATGATCTGTATCCTGAAAGAAACAAGTATTCAGATCAATAGCTCATGTTAAAATTAATGATTGACACAGTTAAGAGTCTGGAGACTAACTAATCAATGCAAGCACTGAATGGTTTTCAAAAATTCAATTCTGTGAACAAGACATGTTCTTACAGGCTAATAGGTGAACAGATCATTCTTTTCATGTTAGCTAAATAAATCAGCACATCTTGGGAGAAACACATCTTTGTTGAAAGGAAGTGAATAATAGAACAATGGATTAATGTTCTTCCAAGGCTATCAATGATGTCCATGTTGAGTCCAAGTGGGAGTAATACTCAAAACAGCTCATCCAGTAGAATGGCCATTGTCATTAATTACATATAGACGTGTGAAGAGACAGTAATGGCATTGATTTACAGTATGATGCAATGGGAGTACAACAATGACCAAACCCTGCCACACTGTAATTCCTTTATATATTTGCTGGTGCTTCCTAGCTGCATAAGACTGATGCCGGCACAATAACGTCATTGATAAATATACCTCAAGAAAGTCAGATAAATCTGTTTTCCTATTGCTCCTGCCAAATCCACAGGACTTCGCAGAGCACTTCACAGCCAATGAGGTACTTTTGAAGTCGAATTACCATTGTGATTTGGGGAAATGTGGCAGCCAATTTGTCCACAGTAACCTCCCAGAAAGATCAAGGTGATCATAATCTGATCATTTTATTTTGCAAGTTGGTTGAGGTATATTAGTGAGGACACCAAGGAGAACCTTCCTGTTCTTCAAATTAGTTCTGTTAGGGAAATGGTGATGCAATGTTTCATATCCAACAACCAGGAAGATGGAGCCCCAGCTTCAGGTCTCATCTGGAGCAGCACTGCGTTCGGCTTATAATCAACAAGTTGAGATATTTCAGAATTGGTGAAAGCGTTGATTCTGAGTTTACTTATGACTTAGGTCAAAACAGTAGAACATTTCAGTTCTTCGTCAATAATAAATTAAATAGATGTAACATTTCAATGGCAGAGCAAGCCCCAGTAGAAAGTTGATTGATTGATTGATTGTCATGTGTACCAGAGTACAGTGAAAAGTTTTGTTTACAAGCAGTGCAGTCAGATCATAATAAGCAAGGATGTACAGGTTACCTTGCACAGGGTATGTGCTAGGTGAGATCAACATTAGTAAGATCAGCATTGTAGGAGGCTAGAGAGTCCATTCATCAGTTTGATAATGGCTGGAAAGAAGCGTGCTTGAACCTGTTGGTGCGTGTGTTCAGGCTTCTGTATCTTCCAAGTGATGGAAGGGGCTGTAGGAGATCATTACCGGGGTGCGATGGGACTTTGATGATGTTGGTCGACTTCCTGCAGCAGTGAGCCGTGTGAACGGAGCCCATGGATGGGAGGTTGGTTTCTGTGATGGTCTGGGCTGTGCCACCGCCTTCTGTAGTTTCTCACGATCCTGGACAGAGCAGTTGCCGTACCAGGCTGTTATGCACCCGGGCAGTTTGCTTTCAGTGGTGCATCTGTAGAAGTTGGTGAGGGACCTTATGGACATGTTGAATTTCCTGAGCCCCCTGAGGAAGAAGAGGCATTGTTGTACCTTCTTGACTGTTACATTTACCATGGGAAGACCAGAATGGTTGTCGGCTATCGTTACTCTCAGGAACTTCATCCCCTCAACCTCAGTTCCATTGGTTTATATGTGGGTGGGGGGCAGGGGTTCTCCTCTTTTCTTCCTGATGTCAATGATCAGCTCTGTCAACATTGAGAGAGAGGTTGTTTCATTGCTCCATGTCACCAAGCCCTCTACTTCCATTCTCTATTTTGTCTCTGAAAATCACCAAATTGTTCCATCAATGAAAGTGAAACGTTTAAAGTAGAATTTCGACAGTATGAAGGTTTGAAAGTTTGCCAGAAGCAAGCTCTCAGATAATACTGCAGATGGACGGAGATGTGGAATGGTTTGATTAAACTTGCACTATTAGGATGTTTGCAGTGAAGCAAACATTTTGAAAAAGAGGATTATTATAGAACATAGAACACTACAGCACAGTACAGGCCCTTTGACCCTCGATGTTGTGCCGACCTGTCATACCGATCTCAAACCCATCTAACCTACACTATTCCATGTACGTCTATATGCTTATCCTATGACGCCTTAAATGTACTTAGAGTTGGCGAATCTACTACCATTGCAGGCAAAGCGTTCCATTACCTCACTACTCTGAGTAAAGAAACCACCTCTGACATCTGTCCTACATCTTTCACCCCTCAATTTAAAGCTATGCCCCTCATGCTCGCCGCCAACATCCTAGGAAAAAGGCACTCCCTATCCACCCTATCTAACCCTCTCATTATTTTAAATGTTTCAATTAAGTCACCTCTCAACCTTCTTCTCTCTAATGAAAACAGCCTCAAGTCCCTCAGCCTTTCCTCGTAAGACCTTCCCTCCATACCAGGCAAAATCCTAGTAAATCTCCTCTGCACCCTTTCCAAAGCTTCCACATCCTTCTTGTAATGCCGTGACCGGAACTGTATGCAATACTCCAAGTGCGGCCGCACCAGAGTTTTGTACAGCTTCACCATTAACTCTTGGTTCCGGAACTCGATCCCTCTATTAATAAAAGCTAAAATACTGCATGCCTTCTTAACAGCTCTGTCAACCTGGGTGGCAACTTTCAAGGATCTGTGTACATGGACGCCGAGATCTCTCTGCTCATCTACAGTACTAAGAATCTTACAATTAGCCCAGTACTTTGCCTTCCGGTTACTCCTACCAAAGTGCATCACCTCACACTTGTCTGCATTAAACTCCATTTGCCACCTCTCAGCCCAGCTCTGCAGCTTATCTATGTCTCTCTGCATCCTACAGCATCCTTCGTCACTATCCACAACTCCACCGACCTTAGTGTCGTCTGCAAATTTACTAACCCATCCTTCTACACCCTCATCCAGGTCACTTATAAAAATAACAAATAGCAGTGGACCCAACACCGACCCTTGCGGTACACCACTAGTAACTGGTCTCCAGGATGAACATTTCCCATCAACTACCATCCTCTGTCTTCTTTCAGCAAGCCAATTTCCGATCCAAACTGCTATATCTCCCACAATCCCATTCCTCCGCATTTTGCACAATAGCCTATTGTGGGGAACCTTATCGAACGCATTGCTGAAATCCATATACACCACATCAACCGGTTTACTCTCATCTACCTGTTTGGTCACCTTCTCAAAGAACTCAATAAGGTTTGTGAGGCACGACCTTCCCTTCGCAAAACCATGCTGACTATCTCTAATCAATTTTTCTTTTCTCGATGATTATAAATCCTATCCCTTATAACCTTTTCCAACACTTTACCAACAACTGAGGTAAGGCTCACTGGTCTATAATTACCAGGGTTGTCTCTACTCCCCTTCTTGAACAGGGGAACCACATTTGCTATCCTCCAGTCGTCTGGCACTATTCCTGTAGACAATGATGAGTTAAAGATCAATGCCAAAGGCTCGACAATCTCCTCCCTGGCTTCCCAGAGGATCCGAGGATAAATCCCATCTGGCCCAGGGGACTTATTTATCTTCACCTCTGTAGGATTTCTAATACCTCTTCCTTGCGAACCTCAATCCCACCTAGTCTAGTAGCCTGTATCTCAGTATTTTCCTCGACAACATTGCCATTCCAGTGAGTGTTTAATTGTTTCTGACACTGTAAAAGACATAAACCAACTGGTTTCTTGCAAGTTTTCACAAAAACAAGAATCATTTTTATTTTCCTTAACACTCAAAAGATAAAACAAGCACTTCAAATCATACTCACAGATGAGCCAAGAGATTTTCACACAGACTCACAAAGAGGTTACGAGGAGGGAGAGTAGCTGCAAATGGTCAAAGTCAATGCTAACATTACAGAGATCCTTGATGTATTGGTTGGGTTAGGCCTTGCCTTGTGTTCTTTCCTGGAGTTTGCACAGTGACACTTTAAAGTCCTATCAATTTCCATCTCCTCCTCTGAAGTCAGAGACTGTTTGCTTTTCAATGGCAATTCTCCTGCGGTTTCTGACAAATCACAGAATGGCTGGAGAGAGAAAAAGAGACAGGACCATTGGTTCTCCTCTCACAGTCTCTCAGTGAATAACAGTTTATTTCTTTAAAGCAAAAGATTAACTTGCCATCACATGACACGTCTTCACACCGTCACATGTTTCCCAAATAGGCATGGCATTTGAGAAAGCCTGGCTTGTAGTCCATTGTTCACAGGGACTGCAGCGTATGGTGGATCCCCGTCCTCAACCTGAGCCCACTGTCCAAAGTGATTGAGTTCAACAGCTCAGGCCACCCCTTACTGAATAAGCAGTTTCTGTGAAGATTTCAGGGGATTCAGTTATTTAAGATGAATGGTCTGTTGGACTGTTTCCTGACAACTTTGTCATTTGCAGGGTGAAGTAATGTAAATGCCAGCCATTTTGAAAGCTGTTGTCGATGTTGCTGTTAAACAGTGTTATGAAATCTTCGTTAAAACCTCTCGTGCAATTCAGCCCACTCAGTAAATGTATCAGGGGGGTCTAGGCCCGAAACGTCAGCCTTTGTGCTCCTGAGATGCTGCTTGGCCTGCTGTGTTCATCCAGCTTCACACTTTGTTATCTTCACTCAGTAAATGTAGTTGGTTTTAACATGAAAACTGATTTTCTGAGGGAATTATTGGTTTTTGGAGTTTGAGTAAGGAGGGTTCTGTGAGACAGGGAGTTACAGAAGATCATCAAAGGCAGGCAGGCAGAGAGCTGTCTGTCCCCTGAGAGTTTGGTTCAGTGATACGATCCAATCAGGGTCCCATGCGTTTGTGTGTGTTTGTGAGAACCTCCCAACTGCAGGATGGATGTAGTAATGTTTCCAGAAGAACATTTTGATGGTTGCAGCTGAGGTTAATGAGGAGAGGTGGGGGCTGCGGTGCGGGGGTGCAATGGTTTGGTTTGGGATTGAGAGAGAGTCATGGGTAAGAGCAGGACTGTGGGGATAGTTTGGGATTGATATGGATTTGAGGACACTGTCTCCTTTTGTGGTTATTTAAGGAGCTGTATCTCTCAGCTGGAACAACAGGAGCTCTTGGTTGCAGCTATGAGACACCACAGGGGTTTGGGGAGTGGGGTATGGGAGGTTGTAACCTCAGTTCTAAAAATGGGCACAGAACAAAAACCTCTCATCATATTTTTCAATTAATTGGTCTGAATGTGGAGTCCTGGGGTGAGAAATGTTTGAAACATTTGTCGGGAAATGGTTGCTATGATTTTCTACAGTCATTTTACAATCATTATTTTTGACAGTCAGTTCAAAGAAATTGTGGTAATGTTTTTCACAATCATTAAGGTGAGCCATGTCAGTGCTGAAGAATAGGAATTATATCTTTTCATATTTAGTGTTGCAGCCCATTTCCTTCTGTCCTGATCGTCCAATCCCAAACTCTGATGATAGTTCTCTACTGCAACTGAGTCAAATTTCAATTCTTCACAAATTGTCAGCTTCACTCACCGACTAACGCATTCCATTTCACAGTCAAAAAAGTAGTAAAGTTCTTCAGAAAGCGAGCACATCTTACTGAGATAATAAAATGTGAGGCTGGATGAACACAGCAGGCCCAGCAGCATCTCAGGAGCACAAAAGCTGTTTCGGGCCTAGACCCTTCATCAGAGAGGGGGATGGGGAGAGGGAACAGGAATAAACAGGGTGAGAAGGGGAGGCGGACCGAAGGTGGAGAGAAAAGAAGATAGGTGGAGAGGAGAGTATAGGTGGGGAGGTAGGGAGGGGATAGGTCAGTCCAGGGAAGACGGACAGGTCAAGGAGATGGGATGAGGTTAGTATGTAGGAGATGGAGGTGAGGCTTGGGGTGGGAGGAAGGGATGGGTGAGAGGAAGAACAGGTTAGGGAGGCAGAGACAGGTTGGACTGGTTTTGGGATGCAGTGGGTGGAGGGGAAGAGCTGGGCTGGTTGTGTGGTGCAGTGGGGGGAGGGGATGAACGGGCTGGTTTTGGGATGCAGTGGGGGAAGGGGAGATTTTGAAGCTGGTGAAGTCCACATTGAAACCATTGGGCTGCAGGGTTCCCAAGCGGAATATGAGTTGCTGTTCCTACAACCTTCAGGTCGCATCATTGTGGCTCTGCAGGAGGCCCATGATGGACATGTCATCTAAAGAATGGGAGGGGGAGTTGAAATGGTTTGTGACTGGGAGGTGCAGTTGTTTATTGCGAACTGAGCGGAGGTGTTCTGCAAAGCGGTCGCCAAGCCTCCGCTTGGTTTCCCCAATGTAGAGGAAGCCACACCGGGTACAATGGATGCAGTATACCACATTGGCAGATGTGCAGGTGAACCGCTGCTTAATATGGAAAGTCATCTTGGAGCCTGGGATAGGGGTGAGGGAGAAGGTGTGGGGGCAAGTGTAGCACTTCCTGCGGTTGCAGGGGAAGGTGCCGGGTGTGGTGGGGTTGGAGGGAAGTGTGGAGCGAACAAGGGAGTCACGGAGACAGTGTTCTCTCCGGAAAGCAGACAAGGGTGGGGATGGAAAAATATCTTGGGTGGTGGGGTAGGATTGTAGATGGCGGGAGTGTCGGAGGATGATGCGTTGTATCTGGAGGTTGGTGGGGTGGTGTCTGGGAACGAGGGGAATCCTCTTTGGGCAGTTGTGGCGGGGGTGGGGTGTGAGGGATGTGTTGCGGGAAATGCGGGAGACACCGTCAAGGGCGTTCTCGACCACAGTCGGGGGAAGGTTGCAGTCCTTGAAGAACTTGGACATCTGGGATGTGCGGGAGTGGAATGCCTCATCGTGGGAGCAGATGCTGCAGAGGCGCAGGATTTGGGAATATGGGATGGAATTTTTGCAGGAGGGCGGGTGGGAGGAGGTGTATTCTCGGTAGCTGTGGGAGTCGGTGGGCTTGAAATGGACACCAGCTACAAGCTGGTTGCCTGAGATGGAGACTGAGAGGTCCAGGAAGGTGAGGGATGTGCTGGAGATGGCCCAGGTGAACTGAAGGTTGGGGTGGAAGGTGTTGGTGAAGTGGATGAACTGTTCAAGCTCCTCTGGGGAACAAGAGGTGGCGCTGGTACAGTCATTAATGTAACGGAAGAAGAGGTGGGGTTTGGGGCCTGTGTAGGTGCAGAAGAGGGATTGTTCCACGTAACCTACAAAGAGGCAGGCATATCTGGGGCCCATGCGGGTGCTCATGGCCACCCCCTTTGTCTGTAGGAAGTGGGAGGAATCGAAAGAAGTTCGTCCGCTCTCCCTACTGCACCACACAACCAGCCCAACTCTTCCCCTCCACCCACTGCATCCCAAAACCAGTCCAACCTGTCTCTGCCTCCCTAACCTGTTCTTCCTCTCACCCATCCCTTCCTCCCACCCCAAGCCGCACCTCCATCTCCTACCTACTAACTTCATCCCACCTCCTTGACCTACTAACTTCATCCCACCTCCTTGACCTGTCCGTCTTCCCTGGACTGATCTATCCCCTCCCTACCTCCCCACCTATACTCTCCTCTCCAACTATCTTCTTTTCTCTCCATCTTCGGTCCGCCTCCTCCTCTCTCCCTATTTATTCCAGTTCCCTCACCCCACCCCCCTCTCTGATGAAGGGTCTAGGCCCAAAACGTCAGCTTTTGTGCTCCTGAGATGCTGCTTGGCCTGCTGTGTTCTTCCAGCCTCACATTTTATTATCTTGGATTCTCCAGCATCTGTAGTTCCCATTATCACATCTTACTGAGGCAGGTTTCAAACATCCTGTGACAGAATCCTTTGAAGAAAAACAGGGTTAATACATCATTCATCAATTGACTTCACAAAAAATAACTTCACTGGCTACTCATCCAACCCTTGTCGATGAGTTCTTGCCATGTGCAAGTGCCATATCTCAATGATGTGTTGCCTTTTGATGGCACCATTTGCAGACAAGAGATCTGTTTCACCATGTACAATGATGGCACCAAGCCCAATCTCTCTGCACTATCTCTCGATGCCTCTAATCCCACTACACGGTTGGGCTGCTTCTCCAACATTCAGTCTTGCCCACTCCACAATTCATTCCAGTTCCAACTAAAATTGTAATTTGTATCCCTTGCTACAGCCTCTGTCACAAATGATAGCATCTCTCCCTCCCCTCCCTGGCCATCATCGTCACACTGAGCCAGACCTTTTATAACTTGGTGTTGCACTTAAGCCAGCTGAGCTTCGGTCCCTGTATCTACTGCATCAATACATCACTCACTTCCAGATCCAATACATTAGCCCCCTCCACCACGACACCAATTCACTTCAGCAGTGAGATCCCCAGGCAGAGTTGATTACATTGCTGGCTTGATTACTATCCCTCAATTCAAAAATGTCAGCCCATTAAATATTCTGAAATACATGCCGATCATCCCTCTGTTTTCTGACCTCCAATATCTCATGGTGTTGCAAAGTCCTGGCCCAGAAGACCAGCTAGTTACATCAGTCTGGGTAGAGTTTTGGAATGACAAATATTGGACTACACTAATGGGTGTAATGTATAGGCTCCCTAACATTAGTTATAGAATTGGAAAGAGGATTGTCCAAGTAATAATTAGAACTTTCCAACAAAGGAACTGTAATAATTGTGGGATTTTTAGTCTTCATATAGGCTTAATTCATCAAATTGGCAAAGGTGGTCTTGATGACATTGTGAGTAGCGTTTAAGTTGAAGTTGTATTGATGAGAAAACACAATGTTTTGTGGCTACAGCTCACTGATCTTCACAATATTCAAGGGGATTCACAGTTGTCTATGAACTACTTTTGAAATGCAGTCCCTGTTATTAAAACAACAAACTCAGAGCTAACATTTTCACGCCAATTTCCCACAAATAACGAATGAGATCAAGAAGCAGGGGGGCCATGCCAAAGTGCAACATGAGAAATAAATTCAAACCAAGAAATCATGAAAATATGCCACCCCTTCACCACAATATACTTGGCTTTGTATTAGTTCTTATAAAAAGCAAAGAGAGCCTAAGTTTACCATTTCATTCAAAGGGCCACAATTCTGACATTACAGCACTCCCTCCTTACTGACCCTCCCACAATGCGGTGCTCCCTCAGCACTGACCCTCCGACAGTGTGGTGCTCCCTCAGTGCTGACCCTCTGACAGTATGGCAGTCCATCGGTACTGACCCTCCGACAGTGCATCACTCCCTCAGTACTGACCCTCCAAAGTGTGGCAGTCCCTCAGCACTGACCCTCTGACAATGCGGGACTCCCTCAGAATTGACCCTCTGTTGTCAGCTGTCCTATAAACCATGAGCCTGTCATTGGGTTTGAGGTATTTGTTGTCAAACTTTTCGATTCTACAGGTGATGCACTGGAAAGATTTCATCAATGATTTCTCTCTGCAGTGAAAGGAGGCTCCCAGTTTTCTTTCCAAAAATAAATGCAGTTTTACATTCCTTTACTGTCGAAGAGCTGAAATGCCATTTTTATATGTGTTTCATCTCAAGACAAACATGACATGTGTACAATAAAACACAAAGAAATTACATTTATTCACCTTCAGTCATTTTTTATGTAGAATTTGTAAATTTCTTGTCATTTTATTCTCAAATTTTCAACCTATCTGATATCATTTTGCTCCTGATAATGTGCCTGAAATTACATTATCTTTCCCCGTGATATGAACAAATCTTATATTATAAGGTTGAATTAAATGTTTAAACTTATCAGAAAATAGCGGCTAGTTCGATAAAACTGGAACGTAATATCCCGACTTCTCCCGACAACCCTGCACTATTGTGGCCTCCAGTAGAAGGTGCTCCTCATTCCTGAAGAGGCCACGTTCAGAAGTCTTATCAGAAAAGTGGAGTTCCACTATAAGGTGAAAAATGAACATAGTAAGTGAAGCTCACAGTTTCGGGGTCATCCATTCACATGGATAGTGGATGGCTAAATAACAGGAAATAAAGAATTGAGGCAAATGGGTCATTTTCAACTTGGCAAACTCTAACTGACAGAGTGATACATGGATAATATCTTTCTTTTTAATCACTCATGGGATGTTGGTGTCACCAGCTGACCAGCATTCATTGCCTGTTCCTGGTTTCCCCTTTGAGAAGGTGGTGATGAGCTGCCTCCTTGAACTGCTGCACTCCATGTCCTGCAGGCAGACATAAAATTCCCTCAATGAGGGAATTCCAGGATTCTGACCCAGTGACACTGAAGAAATATGATATATTTCCAAGTCAGGATGGCGAGTGGCTTGGGAGGGAGCTTGCAGGGGGTGGTGTTCCCATGTATCTGCTGCCCTTGTCCTTCTAGATGGAAGTGGTTGTGGGTTTGGAAGGTGCTGTCTGAGGATCTTTGGTGAGTTTCTGCAGTGCATCTTGTTGATAGTACACACTGCTGCGACTGAGCGTCAGTGGTGGAGGGAGTAAATGCTTATGGATGTAATGCCAATCAAGCAGGCTGCTTTGTCCTGGATGGGTCAAGCTACTTGAGTGTTTTGGGGGCTGTACTTATCCAGGCAAGTGGGGAGTATTCCATCACACTCCTGACTGTGCCTTGTAAATGGTGGACAGGCTATTGGGCATCAGGAGGTGAGTTACGTTCTGCAGTGGTCCTAGCCTCTGACCTGCTCTTGAAACCATTGCATTTATATGGTGAGGCCAGTTATGTTTCTGGTCAATGATAAGTCTCAGGGTGTTGATGGAGGGGGATTCAGTGATGGTAACACCATTGAATGTCAAGGGCAGTGGTTAGATTGTTTCTTATTGGTGAAGGTCATAGTCTGGCATTTGTGTGGAATGAATATTCCCTGCCATTTGTCAGCCCAGACCTGGATATTGTCCAGATTTTGCAGCATTTAGGCATGGACTGCTTCCGTATCTGAGGACTTACTAATGGTACTGAACATTGTGCAATCACCGCTGAACAGACCCCCTTCTGATCTTATGATAGAGGAAAGGTCTCTATGCAACCAAAACACAAACTGCTGGAAAGACTTTGCAGGTCTGGCAGTATTTGTGGAGAGAGAAACAAAGTTAATGTTTTGAATCTTCTTCAGAACTGGTGCTAGCTGGGAAAAGAATCTGCTGAAAATTGGTGGAATAGGAGGAGTGGGGTGTGGGGAGATGGTCGGAGGTCAAAGAGTAAGTAATAGGTGGAGATGAAGCCCCGAGGAAGAGAACAGTTGGGCAGACAAAGGTTTAGATAATGGTGAGCCATGGGAGAAAGATAAGTTACTAATAAAGACTATTAACAGGTAAGAATAAGTTGACTGTGCTGAAAGCAGCCCATCTGATGAACAGGGCCTGGGTGTGAGGGTGGGTAAAGGACATGGAAGGTGCTGAGGCCTTGAAATTATTGAATTCAATGTTGAATCCTGAGGATTACAGGATCCCTGAGCAGAGAATAAGATGTTGTTCTTCAAGCTTGTGCTGAGCTTCACTGGAGCACCGCAGCAAGCCTGAGACAGAGATGCTGGTCAATGAACATGGTAGTGCCTTTGAAGTGGTAGGCAACTGGACAACTCAAGGTCATTTTTGCAGGCAAAATGTAGCTGTTTGTAAAGTGGCCACTCAATCCACATTTCACCTCGCCAACAAAACGGAGATCATGTTGTGAACAATGCCTGTCCAAGTATTTCTGTTGAAGTTGAAGATTCCTGCTTGGGGCTGTCACTTTCAAACTTAATTTAGAATTCAATTGTATATTTTCCCAGTGGACCTTTTACTGAGACAAGTATTTTCTATTTTGTTGTAATGCATAAATAACTCCATATTTCAGAATATTAAGAATGAAAACTAGCAGAGATTTGAAGTTTACTCATGGAAAATGCTTGTCTTATTAAAAACACAATTGTTCTGGTGAGAACGTGTGCAAGTCACATGAAATTCATTACAACTACACTTTGTCTCCCAACCACACCACAGTGTTGATTCTGTTGGGTATTCAGATCCCAGGGGTTGTGATTCAGAAATTCAAAGCTTTGATGTGTACAAACATACAAACAAGCCTGAAACTACTGTACACTCTGGGTCAAAGGGCTCATCTGGCATATGGAATTTTGTGAATCATATGCCAACTGCTGTGTTGCATAAGAGTCTGAAAAGATCATCTTATTTACAGCTGGGAGGTTATAGAATGCGAGTGCCAAAGTTGTAATTCCAGTAGGTAAACAGTGAACTCTGAGTAAGACATGGCAATATTCCCCCTCACCGTTGCAGTCTGTTTCTTGCTTGCCTCAGCAGCTGCTTCTCTGCACTGTAAATCAGCAGCCTTACTCGTAAAGAATCTCAGTCAAAACTGTATTTTTAGATCCATCTGAAGAATGCTACATGTGGAAAACGTACTAATGCCTGTTATCGATCACCTGATCATCTCCTGCTGAATAAGTTCCAAGCACAACAACAAGAATTTCGGCTCTCATAACTTCAATAGGAATTCCATGAACTTTGTGAGCATTCAGATCAACCAACTTTCTTGTGGCGTGAACATGAGTGTGAACAAATTGAATGGGGTTTCTCCAAGTGGGTGGTAACTCACTGTTGTGAATGCCCAGTGACATGTAGTGGGATCTGCCTCAAGAGGCACAGATGAAGAGGGTAGGCTGCATGTACTAGATCATGAGAAGCACTATAGGGATTGCATGCAGGCTGGTGGCTAAGCGGAGAGATCAGAGTTTGGAATGCACATTAAACAGGAATAGAATTCTATAAATGGGAAATACATCTCAAACTTGTGTATCACAATTTCTGTGCAATATTCCGACCTTCTGATTATAAACAGCAAGTACAAACAGCATAAATGAACCATTAATGGAAAGGGGTGAACAGACCTGTGCACCATGCAGGAGGCATATATACAGAATTAGAAATTGTCGGCACTGACCCAGCAAACACAGTTGTATTGTTATCCATCAATGTTTACACCAAAAATACAAAAATTAAATCACACAGAATTTATGACGTGTTCACATAATAAATGTCAAGCAGCTTTGGAGGGGGTCAGGTAACTCAGTTATTCAGGGCACAAGAGCATGATAAGACCATAAGACCATAAGACATAGGAGTGGAAGTAAGGCCGTTCAGCCCATCAAGGTCACTCCACCATTTAAATTATGGCTGATGGGCATTTCAACTCCACTTCCCTGCACTCTCCTCGAAGCCCTTGATTCCAAGTGAGATCAAGAATTTGTCGATCTCTGCCTTGAAGGCATCCAACGTTCCGAAATATCAGCCATTTAACCCCCAGACCAACTTGAGTAAGTCATGGAAGGTTTGCCTTGCCCCGTGCACATGCCCTGATGTCCCTCAAGCAGCATGGAGCAAGTTATCATTCTTTCCAAATAAGGGAGATGGCTAGGCTCCCTTAGGGATGAAGAAATTAATATTATTGTTGGATTGTTTTATAACATGGCGTATGGTTATAATGAACCAAACTTGATTTTTTTTTGCATACTTACATCTTGCTCCTCTTCTGTCCTTCTGTTCTCAATATCTCTGTCCTGAAAGTTGCCAGTTGTTAAGTCCCATTATAGACAGGGGGCAGCACAGTGGCTCACAGCACCAGGGACCCAGGTTCAATTCCACCTTCGGATGACTGTCTGTGTGGAGTTGGCACATTCTCCCCGTGTCAGTGTAAATTTCCTCCGGGTGCTCTAGTTTCCTCCCACAGTCCAAGGATCTGCAGGTTAGGTGGATTGGACGTGCTAAATTGCCCGTAGTGTTCAGGGATTTCTACATTAGGGGGGATGGGTTTGGATGGGATGCTCTGAGGGTTGGTGCAGACTTGTTGGGCCGAAAAGCTTGTTTACTCACTTTAGGGATTCTATGATACAGCAATGTAAGCCCCAGGTCTATCCTGTAAAGTGTTCTAACTTAAAAGTGTAAAGATATTTTTCTTGGAATTTGTAAGTAATTGAAATTTCCCTGAAGCTTCAACTGACTTATCAATAACTGCCACAAAAAATGAAAGAACTGCGAATGCTGTAAATCAGGAAACAAAACAGAAACTGCTGGGAAAGTTCAGCAGGTCTGGTGGCATCTGTGAAGGAAAAAACAGAGTTAACGTTTTAGGTCTGGTGACCCTTCCTCGGAACTGATGGTGGCTGGGAAAGGATCAGTTTATATGCAGGAAATAGGGAGGTGGGAGGGGTAGGGAGTAAACGATAGGATAGAGCCCAAAGAGAGAGAAAGACAGTTGGACAGACAAAGGAGTTGCTAACGATCAGGCTGGGAGGGTGAGGAGTTGTTTATGGGGGCTGTGAATGACTAACAACAGTGGTGTGTAATGGCAGGCTATGTGGTAATAAGGCCTGGTGTGTGGGGTGGGGGGCTCAGTATTGAACTCAATATTGAGTCCAGAAGGCTGTAGGATCCCCAAGCAGAAAATGTGGTGTTGTTCCTCCAGCTTGTGCTGGGCTTCACTGGAACACTGCAGCCAGCCAGAGACAGAGGTGTTGGCCAGGGAGCAGGGTGGTGTGTTAAAGTGGCAAGCAACAGGTAGTTCGGGGTCTTTTTTGCGAGCAGGTTGTAGATGTTCTGTGAAGTGGTCACCAAGTCTAAGCTTCGTTTCCCCCAATGTAGAGGAGACCACATTGTGAGCAGCGAATGCAGTAGGCTAGATTCTGAGAAGTGCAGGTGAAGTGTTGCTTTACCTGAAAGGTATATTTGGGCCCTTGGGTACTGGGGAGGGAGGGGGTAAATGGGCAGGTGTTGCACCTTCGCCGGTTACAGGGGAAGGTGCCCTAGGGCTGTGGGGAGGTGTTGGGTGTGAAGGAATTGTGGACCAGGGTGCCCCAGAGGGAACGGCCCCTGTGCTGTGTTAGCAATGACAACATCCTTCTACCTCTCCACCAAGTAAGTAGTTTGAAGGTAACTGAACAGTTTTGATGGGAAACTAGAGGCGGCGGGGGCGGGGGAAGTAATTTGATCTCCAGCATGGAAAGAGGGTGTATGCTCTCCGCATTTTCTTTCTGAATGAGACGTGAAGCCCAGTCTGATTCTCAAGTGGATGCAGAAGATCCCAAGGCACTCCTTTGATATAGAACATAGAACATAGAACAGTACAGCACAGAACAGGCCCTTCAGCCCACAATGTTGTGCCGACCATTGATCCTCATGTATGCACCCTCAAATTTCTGTGACCATATACATGTCCAGCAGTCTCTTAAATGAACCCCAATGACCTTGCTTCCACAACTGCTGCTGGCAACGCATTCCATGCTCCCACAACTCTCTGCGTAAAGAACCTGCCTCTGACATCCCCTCTATACTTTCCTCCAAACAGCTTAAAACTATGACCCCTCGTGCTAGCCATTTCTGCCCTGGGAAATAGTCTCTGGCTATCAACTCTATCTATGCCTCTCATCATCTTGTATACCTCAATTAGGACCCCTCTCCTCCTCCTTTTCTCCAATGAAAAGAGACCGAGCTCAGTCAACCTCTCTTCATAAGATAAGCCCTCCAGTCCAGGCAGCATCCTGGTAAACCTCCTCTGAACCCTCTCCAAAGCATCCACATCTTTCCTATAATAGGGCGCCCAGAACTGGATGCAGTATTCCAAGTGCGGTCTAACCAAAGTTTTATAGAGCTGCAACAAGATCTCACGACTCTTAAACTCAATCCCCCTGTTAATGAAAGCCAAAACACCATAGGCTTTCTCAACAACCCTGTCCACTTGGGTGGCCATTTTAAGGGATCTATGTATCTGCACACCAAGATCCCTCTGTTCCTCCACGCTGCCAAGAATCCTATCCTTAATCCTGTACTCAGCTTTCAAATTCGACCTTCCAAAATGCATCACCTCGCATTTATCCAGGTTGAACTCCATCTGCCACCTCTCAGCCCATCTCTGCATCCTGTCAATGTCCCGCTGCAGCCTACAACAGCCCTCTACACTGTCAACGACACCTCCGACCTTTGTGTCGTCTGCAAACTTGCTGACCCATCCTTCAATCCCCTCGTCCAAGTCATTAATAAAAATTACAAACAGTAGAGGCCCAAGGACAGAGCCCTGTGGAACCCCACTCACTACTGACTTCCAGGCAGAATATTTTCCTTCTACTACCATTCGCTGTCTTCTGTTGGCCAGCCAATTGATGATGAACGGGAATGTTCTCTCAATGCCCAGGCCAACATTTATCTTTCTCCTGACTGCTTTTGACTATGTTCTATTCCTCTTTCTAAACACTTCTGCAGGTTATTTTAGAAATGTCACACAAATAATTAATTCATTATGATGCTCATGTTTGTCAGTCATTATATGATTAACCCCTTGATTACTGTTGTCATGGAGACATGATTACATTATAATGAGGGTCACTGAGCATCTGTCACCAGAGTCTGTTTTGCAGGTCATAGACATTGCATGTTTCAAAAGCGATACATCCCTTCAAGGCTTTGACTTTTGAAAAGCTGCATTTCAACATAATAATCAAATTGATATTATGTCCCAGAGATCATTTCAAGAGCATAGTTAATGAAGATATGTTTCCCCTTTCTCTTTTCTCAACATTGACATAATTAGACAACATGATGAGCAAACTGAGGTAGGTTTATTATGGACTTTATAACACGAGAGGCTCTTTCTCAGGACAAAGTTAAGATCCACTAGTAACCCTCAAGACTGTGAAAAATACAAACCATCTCAGGTCACAGCCATAACCCATGCAGGGTTTTTTTTGGTGGTACTCAGGGAGCAGAATGCAGCTTTCTACAGTGACAGTGGAAGAAATATTTCACTTTGCACCTTGGCTTCTCTTCAGTTGAAGCATTGAGACAAAATACAAATGGCCTTACATTCCTTGACTAGAGAAACGAAACCGCAGTTTCTGCTCCTAATGGTTCGTGGTTGGTGATGTAACCTTGGCCCCAGCAGGTTGTTTTACCTCATCTCAATGCTGATGTCATCCCTCGTAACATGAAAAACTAAGTATAATAGCATGGCATCGAAAAACTCAACAGGCGCTTACCAGAGCTAACAATTATGTATGAGCATTACACTCTGAAAGCACATAGCGACTGGACCAGTGTTGAGTTAATGAATGACATGGAGCAGCATGCTTCTAGGAGCATGTTAGGCTTCAAGTGATCTGTATTCAGATGCAATCTGAATATTTACACTCTCGAATCAGTGATGATATCATGAGTATTTCTCTTAAAGGTGTATGAACATACTGTCTCTGGAAGGTAGCCTGACACACTGATGTGATACATAGCGTACCATCTCCACTTTTCCGAACGTAAAACATCCCAAACAGATAATGTATGATTGTATAGAAGCACATGTGGTTGATTTGATAAAAAAATACAGTATACAAAGTTAAAATTTCAATTTTGCATGTAATGCTTCAGAGGTCTAATAATTAACCATGTTCTATAGATCAATAACCCAGTTTGAGAGATTCATGATTATAAGGTGTGGAGCTGGATGAATACAGCAGGTCAAGCAGCAACTTAGGAGCAGGAAAGCTGATGTTTCATCTGATGAAGGGTCTAGGCCCGAAATGTCAGCTTTCCTGCTCCTAAGGTGCTGCTGGGCCTGCTGTGTTCATCCAGCTCTACACCTTGTTATCTCGGATTCTCCAGCATCTGCAATTCCTATTATCTTTGAGAGACGCATGTTGGTTGCTACCACTTAATTTCATTGCACAATCTTCATTGTTAGAGTGTTCTTCCATACTTCCCTCATGAGTGCTTTGCATTGGTCTGAGCAGCTTAAAATGTAGCACTGTAATTGTATGACCTGTGTAGGTTGTATATTTTAGAAACTTTTGCTGCTATTCAACTATGAAGTGAATTTCCACCAAATATGCAGTTTGCTTCTTCTTCTCTATGTCTTGCTCTGTCTTTGAGGAAGAATGTCATATATTTCAGATTGGTAAGAGAATTGAGTGTTGAGCAAGGTCAACGACACTTGCTTTCTGAGCAAACAGTGTGCTGGGGATAGTGAAATGCAACCCACTCCAGACACTAACTGTTCAGGGATTCAGAATATAAATGAAAATAGACCAGTCACACCAATGAGAATTACACGCAGTATGATTCTAAGTCATCAAACAAGAGGATATTTAGACAAGCAATCTATCAGGAGAAGATAATTTTCCCCATTCACTGTGAATAGGTCTGATCCTACTGTTGCCCAAGGGGTGGATGGATAGAACATTGTGCCAATGTAGAGACTCTCTCAGCTGATGGGTTGATACCATTCTCCTCATCCCTTGAATGGCTTTGCCCGTTACTGGGTAAGAAGACATAGGAACAGAACTGGGCTATCCCACTTATCAATGAGCTCATGGTTGATCTGATAATCCTCAACTCAACTTCCCTGCTGTTCCCCATCGTCTTTGATTCTTTAAATGTTGAAAAGTCTGTCTGTTTCTGTCTTAAATATACTTAATGACCCAGACTCAAGAACCTTTCTGGTAACTAATCACATTATTCACTAAATTCCTTCTCATCCTTCCTGCTCACTTGGATCTTGAGTTCTGGGTGATTTTGACATCTTTCTCAGTTAAAGTAGGCACAAAGTAATCATTTAGCTCTCTGCGATATCTCTGACTCTTTTTGTAATTGACCCACATATATCTTAGCCAAACGATTCAGTTTAAAATATATTTGGAAGCTTTTACAATCCATTTTTATATTGTTTACTAGATTGCAACTCGATCCTCTACACAGTCACCACCATCATGCTTGCGCACACCATACGGAATTCAGGAGTCAGCTACAAATAGTCAACAGTGGGAAATACTGGAGTAATGGGAACTGCAAATGCTGGCGAATCTGAGATAACAAGGTGTGGAGCTGGTGAACACAGCAGGCCGAGCAGCATCACAGGAGCAGGAAAGCTGAAGCTTTGGGCCTAGATCCTTCATCAGAAGTGGCAGTGGGAAATCCTGTCTGATTTCCTTTCCCAGTCAGGGTAGGGGCTGGGGCTCATTGGATCCACCTCTTGGATTGAACTAGTTTTCCGATTGTTTGTGAACTGGTTTAAAGGGGAAGGATTTGAGAAAGGGACTAGGGTGAACCCTGTAGTTACATTGCAAAATGATGACACAAGCTGATAAATCTAAAGCCTACTGAAGTTCAGGAGGAATCCATTCATCCAGCAACATGGCATTGATAGGATGATGATGATGATGGAGATGGTGAAACAGGTGCTTAGTGGGACTAGAAATGAACAGATTAAATTGTCCACCTCATCTCAGGAAAGGTGCTCTTCCTTCGTAAATAAGTACCAGAGGTCATTTGAAATGGAAATGTTCAGCCAAAAACTGACGAGTGAACATCTAGCTGTAAAGAATATTGACTTGTGATTACACAGTGCCTCTCATAGTCTCAGGTTGTTCTGAAGCATCCAGGATAATGGATGTATGTATAATGGATAATGTATCCAGGATAATGTTTCAATTCACTTGAGGCCCAATGGGATTTTGTTCTGAATCTCCAGGAGACATCATATGCACAAGTTGTCAATGGCGTTGTCTCCTTGAGGAAGTTAAGGAAAGATAAAACCAGGAAAACTAGGAGCAGGAATAGACCATTCAGCCATTTGAGCCGATTGCATCATTCAGTATGGCCATGCTGATCCTGCATCTCAATGTCATATTCCCACTTTCCCTTCCTACCCCATGACGCCTTTAAAATCTCAAATAGGAAAGTGGCATTTGCGAGAAAAGGAACTTTCCATCACAACTTTAAGAAATATAATTATTTTTCAGCTTGGGTTTGTTCCCATTTAAAACTCAGCCAGGTAAAGAGGTGAAGAGGTGAGCTCCTCTGGTGCTTCTGTTGGACCTAGCCCAAGGAGTATTTCAGTATGATAGCCCATAATGTGCTATTGGATCTTTGCTGGAATTGACAGCCTGGCACCCAAGATGTCCCTTGGCTTCAGAGAGGAGGCGCTATCAGCCAGGATTTGCAGTGGGCAATATTGGTTGAATCAAAAACAAAAACAGAAGTTGCAGGAAAAGCTCAACAATCTTGCAGCATCAGTAGAGAGAAATCAGAATTAACGTTTCAGTTCGAGTGACCCTTCCTCAGAACTTGTTTGAATCAAGCTGTTCTTTTCCATTCTGTGAGAAACACTCAGCCATCAGCTGTCTTGAAGGAGAGAGAAGCATGAAAACAGAGGCAGGAATTGAAATGCATTGGATTTTGGTGGAGAGTCCTGGTTTATTGACATTGCAAATAAGTACAATCACTCAACTGAACACTTACACTATCATTTCAATTGGTGAATGTGAAATAAATAGATCACAGATGCACTGACCATGGGTCCGACTCACGGCACTCATTCCTTCTCCTGCATTTCCTTGACACACGTGTTGTGTAAATATTAACCAGTTGTTTCTCTGTCACATGCCCCCGTTACAGTGAGATTAGCTCAGAGTTAGTCTGCAGATGCAGAGGAATATCTCAGGCTAACCTCTCCATAGGCTCTACAGTTATTCTGCATTCTTAACTGAATTATTTGCTGAGGTCTCTCTAATGGAGAAACCATATGAAATACTCCTCCCTGCATTGCCGACTTGCAAAGCTCCCAAAGAAAACTGCCAGGAATGACTGCAGAATCAAACACTTTATTTGAGCAGTGACTGAGAAAGTTCAGGTGAAAGCAGGCGCATGGAAGGGAATTTGTCCAAACAAAACTGTTCCACAAAAAGAAGAATGTTTCTCGAGTTCTAAACCACTCCACCCAACAGCAATCTCTGGAAAATGGTGAACGGGGAAGAAGAACATTGTGAGGTCTTTATTCAAAACAAATCAGTGACGTCTTGCATTCCACACTTCCACTAAAACCCACCCCACTCACCTTCATTTCAAAGGAGCAATCTGGATTATTTCTGCTGAGTTAACTGTGTGAAAACCTCTCACCAGGTTACAGCAGCAACTATTTTGGTACACTGTTTGTTTTACTGAAAAAAAGGCAGGCTTGAGGGTCAGAACTTCCAGCTGACAGAAAATATTTGGAGTTTTTTTTATTCATTCGCAGAATTTGGGTGTCACTGGCTAGGCCAGCATGTATTGCCCAGTCCTAATTGCCCAGAGATCATTTAAGAGTCAACCACATTGTTGTGGATCTGGAGTCACATGTAGGCCAGACTGGGTAGGAACATAGAACACAGCACAGGAACACGCCCTTCAGCCCACCAGGACCGTGGCAACCACAGCACCATTCTAAATTAATCCCATCTGCGTGCACATGGTCTGGATCCCCCTATTCTCTGCTTGTTCACATGTCTGTACAAATGCTTCTTTTGTATTTGCTTCAACCACCTCTCCTGGAAGTATGTTTCAGGCACCTACCACCTTTTGCTCAAAAAATATCCCTCTTAAATTTTCTTTAAATTTTCCCCCTCTCACGTTAAACCTGTATCCCCTAGTATTTGACATTTCCATTCTGGGAAAAAGACTCCGACTATCCCCCTATCGAAGCCTCTCATGATTTTATAAACTTCTGTGTGGTTGTCCTCAGCGTCTGATGTTCGAGTGAAAACAATCCACGTTTGTACAACGTCACCTTGTAGCTAATATTATCCAAACCAGGCAACATTTTTTCTGAAGAAGGGTCCAGGCCTGAAACATCAGCTTTCCTGCTCCTATGATGCTGCTTGGCCTGCTGTGTTCATCCAGCTCTACACCTTGTTATCTCAGATTCTCCAGCATCTGCAGTCATGGACAGGAGTGGGGAGTTTTGTGTGGAGTCCAAAGAGATAAGAAAGGCACTAAATGAATATTTTTTGTCAGTATTCACGTAGGAAAAAGAGAATGTTATCAAGGAGAATACTGAGATACAGGCTATTAGGCTAGATGGGATTGAGGTTCATAAGGAGGAGGTGTTAGCAATTCTGGAAAATGTGAAGATAGATAAGTCCTCTGGGCCGGATGGGATCTGTCCGAGGATTCTCTGGGAAGCTAGGGACGAGATTGCCGAGCCTTCGGCTTTGATCTTTATGTTGTCATTGTCTACAGGAATAGTGCGAGAAGAACGGAGGAGAGCAAATGTTGTCCCCCTGTTCAAGAAGGGGAGTATAGACATCCTGGTAATTATAGACCAGTGAGCCTTACTTCGGTTGTGGGTAAAGTGTTGGAGAGGATTATAAGAGATTTATAAGGATTTATAATCACCTAGAAAGGGATAATTTGATTAGGGATAGTCAACACGGATTTTGTGAAGGGTAGGTCGTGCCTCACAAACCTTACTGAGTTCTTTGAGAAGGTGACCAAACAGGTGGATGAGGGTAAAGCGGTTGATGTGGTGTATGTGGATTTCAGTTAAATGTTTGATAAGATTCCCCATGGTAGGCTATTGCAGAAAATTTGGAGGCATGGGATTGAGGGTGATTTAGTGGTTTGGATCAGAAATTGGCTTGCTGTAAGAGGACAGAGGGTGATGGTTGATGGAAAATGTTCATCCTGGAGTTCAATTACTAGTGGTGAACCACGAGGATCAGTTTTAGGGCCACTGCTGTTTGTCATTTTTATAAATGGCCTGGATGAGGGCATAGAAGGATGTGTTAGTAAATTTGCGGATGGCACTAAAGTTGGTGGAGTTGTAGATAGTGCAGAAGAATGTTGCGGGTTAGAGAGGGACATAGATAAGCTGCAGAGCTGGTCTGAGAGGTGGCAATTGGAGTTTGATGCGGAAAAGTGTGAGGTTATTCACTTTGGAAAGAGCAACAGGAATACAGAGTACCGGGCTAATGGTAAGATTCTTGGTAGTGTGGTTGAGCAGAGAGATCTCGGTATCCATGTGCATAGATTCCTGAAAGTTGCCACCCAGGTTGATAGGGTTGTTAAGAAGGCATACGTTGTGTTAGGTTTTATTGGTAGAGGGGTTGAGTTTCAGAGCCATGAGGTCATGTTGCAGCTGTACAAAACTCTGGTGCGGCTGCACTTGGAGTATGGCGTACAGTTCTGGTTGCCACATTATAAGAAGGATGTGGAAGCATTGGAAAGGCTGATGAGGAGATTTACCAGGATGTTGCCTAGTATGAAGAGGGAAGGTCTTATGTGGAAAGGCTGAGGGACTTGAGGCTGTTTTTGTAGAGAGAAGAAGGTTAAGAGGTGACTTAATAGAGACATACAAGATGATCAGAGGATTAGATAAGGTGGACAGTGAGAGCCTTTTTCTTGGGATGATGATGGCTAACATGAGGAGACAAAGCTTTAAATTGATGGGTGATAGATATAGGACAGATGTCAGAGGTAGGTTCTTTACTCAGAGAGTAGTAAGGGCGTGGAATGCCCTGCCTGTAAAAGTAGTAGACTCGCCAAGTTTAAGGGCATTTAAATGGTCATTGGATGAACAAATGAATGACAATGGAATAGTGTAGGTTAGGTGGGCTTCCGATTAGTTTCACAAGTCAGGGCAACATCAAGGGCCGAAGGGCCTGTACTGCGCTGTAATGTTCTATCTTCTATGTTCTGTCGGAAGTTCCTAATATGTCTCAACATCTTGGTAAACCTCTTCTGCACCCTCTCCAAAGTCTCCACATTCTTCCGATAGTGTGGTGAACAGAACTACACATAATAATCCAAATGTTGCCAAATTTAAGTTTTGTACAGCTGCAACATTATTTGCCATCTTTTATAAGAAGTAAAGAGAGCAATCCCTTGCTCTAAAGCCATTAGTGAACCAGATAGTTTTTTTTTCCAAAGATCAGTTGTGGTTTCACGGTCATCAGTAGACACTTAAATCCAGATTTTTCACTGAATTCAATTTCCATCACCTGCCATGGCAGGATTTAAACCCAGCTGCCCAGAAAATTACCTGGGTCTCTGTGTTAGTCGTCCAGTGACAATACACATGGCCATGACTATTCCCTCTGCATGGATGAGAAGAAGGTGGGGGGTGGGGAATGAGACAAAATTAGCAAAAGTTGAAGGTGTTACCAAAACATTCAGGAGGTTACTTTTAATACCAAAAGAAAAGGCTTGCTTGGTACAACTTGTTTTGAATGAAAGCCCAAGCAGTGAGTGTACTGCATGTCAATGGAAAGTGATGGGGACTAATTGACAGGAGCTCAGAATGGATATTTTCATTCAGAAGCCTCTTCAGATCAAAGCTTTGTGAATGTAAAGTAAAGGGTTAACTACTGCTTTCAAGAACACCTCTTGATAATGCACAAAAGGAGCCATGTCATCGTGACATCAGGTCACATGGAACAGGAAGCTGAGTCAATAAGATTGCAGCAGTATCTGGTCTCTTAGCTTGCCTTGTAAACAGTTATGTGAATAAAGCATGTTAATCTTCACCCACAAGAGGGTTGGCCACACCTTCCAAGAGAAAACCAAAACATTAGAATCCAGTAGCATTCCCAACCCAAGGTGACAGTGTAGCATTATGAGTAAGGCATGGGGTCAACCCGGCAACCTGGCACCAAAAGTGGGGAAAATACCTGAAGAGGGATTCCAGGGCAGTTGGGGCCAGCAAGCCATGGCCTACATTGTCATTGAATCATGGAGAGGCATTGTCCTTACAAGAGCTGAAAAAGCATGACAGGATGCCCACAATGGAGAACATGCAAGTATCCAGTAGGAAGAAACAGAAAGAAAATCAATCTGTCCCAGCAAGTAAAACATTACAGGAAATCAAAGATACTTCCAAGAAACTGGCATTTAGAAAGCCCAGCAACACCGAGCTCTGAAGGAGAAAGGGCACAGTCCATGCCATGAAGTAACCATATTGTCAGGAATCCAATCCAGCCAGGTTTATTCAGGTCACAACGGTGAGGAGAGAAACCAGTTACAGCTGCCACAGCATAGAGCAAAAAACACAGAATAACTGCAGTTTGGATGATGGGGCACAGAGGACCAGGATGAGCTCTTCCTGGGTGATATGATCCCACTGCATGATTTTGAGTCTTTTCTTTAAATAGATGCAGGTGTTATCATATTATAATATCTGATACACAGATATTATGGTAGATTCCAACTGACCATCCTCCATTCAACTTCATGACTTCCAGAGATTTCAACATCAGAGTGAACAGGCAGATGCATACAAGTGGTTACAGTAGAGGAATGACCGTAAGACCCTGTATCAGTGATTATGGGAACTGCAGATGCTGAAGAATCCAAGATAACAAACGTGTGGAGCTGGATGAACACAGCAGGCCAAGCAGCATCTCAGGAGCACAAAAGCTGACGTTTCGGGCCTAGACCTTTCATCAGAGATGAAAGGTCTAAGCCCGAAACGTCAGCTTTTGTGCTCCTGAGATGCTGCTTGGCCTGCTGTGTTCATCCAGCTCCACACTTTTGTTACCGTGAGACCCTGCATGTTATTCCTCAACACTACACTGCATTATTCAGTAACATTGTACTCTTTGGTTAAACAGACTGGATGTGCTGAACTCAATTCAGAGCATTCAGACTTTGTCTTCATGGATGACGTTCCAGCCCTCGGCTCGCAGAAGGGTAATGCAAATCTTTCTCTCTTTAGACTCAGTAACTACAATTGTTAGCAAAAAAAAACTCTGAAGTTTGGGATTGCAAAATGAAAGGCTGTAGCAGATTTCCAAATCTACTCCATAGGGGCAATCAATGTTGCTGCACAATTGGCATTCAAAGCTTGGAGAGCACTAGACAATATCTGAGGAGGGCATTCTGCTTCAATTGTTGGATGAATACCTTACAGAGGACAGGGAAAATCTCGGAAACAAGAACAGAAATCTGTGATAATATGGCGTGAAGCTGGATGAACACAGCCGGCCAAGCGGCATCAGAGGAGCAGGAAACTTGATGCTTCGGGTGGATAGAGGAGAAGATAGGTGGAGAGGAGGCAGACAAGTTAAAGAGGCCGGGATGGAGCCAGTAGAGGTGAGTGTAGGTGGGGAGGTAGGGAGGGGATAGGGCTCCATCCCCACTTCTTTCACTTGTCTGACTCCTCTCCATCTATATTCTCCTCCATCCATCTTTGATCTCCTCCCCCTGTGTCCCTATTTATTTCAGAACCCTTTCCCCCTCCCCCTTTTCTGATGAAGGGTCTAGGCCCGAAACGCCAGCTTTTGTGCTCCTAAGATCCTTTCAGAGGAGAGATTGTTTGGAAAAAAGTCTCAACACAGGAGGAAATGACTCTCCTGGCCAAACAGTCCACTGACAACAGCAAAAACCAAAAGAAGTGTGGATGCTGTAAATCAAAAACAAAAACAAGTTGCTGGAAAAGCTCGGCAGGTCTGGCAGCATCTGTGGAGGAGAAAACAGAGTTAACGTTTCGGGTCCAGTGACCCTTCCTCAGAATGTGAGGGAAGGTCACCGGACCCAAAACGTTAATTCTGTTTTCTCCTCCACAGATGCTGCCAGACCTGCTGAGCTTTTCCAGCAACTTGTTTTGGTCACAGACCACAGTGCTCCTCGGGAACTTCCCATAGATCTGGATCAAGAAATGTGTCCGCTCACAAATGATGATAGTGCACTTTTACATCCTTACAGATTTTGCGAAATGTCTTGTCTGCAGCGGAGTGCCCATCCCACATCAGCTGCACATTCATCCTCCCAGAAAATAAGGTAAGAGCTCAGTCATCCTGTACATCATTGAAGAGAGTTGATAATGTTGGAGATTAATGCATCCTATAATAAAGATATTGTGCAGGGTGTGGAAGAATGTGGGAGTAAAGAGTTAGAGTTTCATGGTAAAATATTAATTATTAGCTGGGACAGCACTTTAAAAATTGACGAAAATGTAGCGTAAAGAGTTAGTTATATCTTTACTCCTAGACTGCCTATTGAGAATGCCAGAAAAGAATTAGGTAAAAGGTAATGGCAGAGAGTTTGGAAGGTTTTGTCCAAAGGAGCCTTGGTAAATTTCTACATTGCGTTTTGTAGACAGTACACTCTGCTGCTACTGAGCGTCAGTGGTGGAGGGAGTGGATGCTTGTGGGTGCAGTGTCGGTCAAGTGGCTGCTTTGTCCTGGATGGTATCAAGCTTCTCGAATGTTGTTGGAGCTGCACCCATCCAGGCAAGTGGGGGGTATTCCATCACACTCCTGACTTACATTAATATCTTGGAGGAAGGAAGTGAAAGTACTGCAGCTAAATTTCCAGATGACAAAAATAGGTGGAGAAGTAGGTTGTGAGGGGAGTATAAACAGTTTATAGAGATACTGATAGGTTAAATAAGGGGGCAAAAATAGTAAATGGAGTATAATATGGGAAAATGTGAAATTGTTCATTTTGGAAGGGAGCGCAAAAGAACAAAGTATTAAGTAAATGGAGAAAAACTGCAGAAAGTTGCAAGACAAAGGGACTTGGGGGAACTTATGCATGAAACGTAGACAGCTGGCACAGAGGTGTAGCAGGTAATCAAGAGGCTAATGGAATGTTTTCCCTGATTTCAAGGGGGTTGCATTATAAGAATAAGGAATTCTAACTGCATCTGGAGTAAAAGGAACAGTGCTGGTCTCTTTATTTAAGAAAATATGCCATTTAACTCGAGGCAATTCAAAGAAGGTTCATTAAGATGATCCCTGGTATGGAGAGTTTGTCATAGGAGCGAAGGCTGAACAGGTTGGACTCTATTCCCTGGAGTTTAGAAGAATGAGGGAAGATCTTATTGAAACATGAAGGGTTCTTAAGGTATTTGACAGAGTAAATGCTGAGAGGGTGTTTCCCCTCATGGGAGAATTTAAGACCAGAGAACACAGTCTCAGAATACAGGAGCACCAATTTAAGACTGAGATGAGGAGGAATTTATTCTCTCAGAGGGTTGTGAGACTTTAGAACTCCTGGTCACAGCAAGCTGTGGGACCACAATCCTGTTGTATATTTAAGGCTGAGATAAATAGATTTTTGGTCAATCAAGGAATGAAATGTTATGATGAAAGTGCAGGAAAATGGACATGAGGAATATTGGACCAGCCAGGATCCTATTGAATGACAGAGGAGGGTTGAGGTGTTGAACAGCCTACTCTTATTCCTGAGGGAAAGCAAGAACTGCTATTGATATTTTTCTCCGGCATTCTCTGTGTTTGTTTCAGATTCACAACATCCGCAGTATTTTGCTTTTGTTTTTGTTGAAATCTTCAGATAACTAGATTTGGTACTGGGTAATGAGCCTGGCCAGGTGTTAGATTTGGATGTAGGTGAGCACTTTGGTGATAGAGATCACAATTCTGCTATGTTTACTTTAGTGATGGAAAGGGATAGGTGTATACCACTGGGCAAGAGTTATAGCTGGGGAAAAGGCAATTACGATGAGATTAGGCAAGATTTAGGGAGCATAGGATGGAGAAGGAAACTGCAGGGGATGAGCACATTAGAAATGTGGAGCTTATTCAAGGAAAAGCTTCTGTGTGCCCGAGATAAGTATGTACCTGTCAGGCAGGGAGGAAGCTGTAGAGTGCGGGAGCCGTGGTTTACGAAGGAGGTGGAATCTCTGGTCAAGAGGAAGAAGAAGGCTTATGTTAGGATGAGATGTGAAGGCTCAGTTAGGGCGCTTGAGGGCTACGAGGTAGCCAGGAAAGACCTAAAGAGAGAGCTCAGAAGAGCCAGGAGGAGACATGAGAAGTTGTTGGCAGATAGGATCAGGGTAAACCCTAAGGCTTTCTATAGGTATTTAAGGAATAAAAGAATGATGAAAGTAAGATTAGGCCCAATCAAGGACAGTAGTGGGAAGTTGTGTGTGGACTCACATGAGATGGGGAAGCACTAAATGAATATTTTTCAACAGTATTCACTCTAGAAAATGACCATGTTGTCGAGGAGAATACTGAGATACAGGCTACTAGACTAGGTGGGATTGAGGTTCACAAGGAAGAGGTATGAGAAATCCTTCAGCGGGGTGAAGATAGATAAGTCCCCTGGGCCAGATGGGATTTATCCTCAGATCCTCTGGGAAGCCAGGGAGGAGATTGCCGAGCCATTGGCATTGATCTTTAACTCATCATTGTCTACAGGAATAGTGCCAGATGACTGGAGGATAGCAAATGTGGTTCCCCTGTTCAAGAAGGGGAGTAGAGACAACCATGGTAATTATAGACCAGTGAGCCTTACCTCAGTTGTTGGTAAAGTGTTGGAAAAGGTTATAAGGGATAGGATTTATAATCATGTAGAAAAGAATAAATTGATTAGGGATAGTCAGCACGGTTTTGTGAAGGGAAGGTCGTGCCTCACAAACCTTATTGAGTTCTTTGAGGTGGTGACCAAACAGGTAGATGAGAGTAAACCGGTTGATGTGGTGTATATGGATTTCAGTAAGGCATTCGATAAGGTTCCCCACAATAGGCTATTGTACAAAATGCGGAGGAATGGAATTGTGGGAGATACAGCAGTTTGGATGGGAAATTGCCTTGCTGAAAGAAGACAGAGGGTGGTGGTTGATGGGAAATGTTCATCCTGGAGACCAGTTACTAGTGGTGTACCACAAGGGTCGGTGTTGGGTCCACTGCTGTTTGTCATTTTTATAAATGACCTGGATGAGGGCGTAGCCGGGTGGGTTAGTAAATTTGCAGACGACGCTAAGGTCGGTGGAGTTGTGGATAGTGACGAAGGATGCTGTAGGTTGCAGCGAGACATAGATAAGCTGCAGAGCTGGGCTGAGAGGTGGCAAATGGAGTTTAATGCAGACAAGTGTGACGTGATGCACAGGGCTAATGGTAAAATTCTTAGTAGTGTAGATGAGCAGAGAGATCTTGGTGTCCATGTACACAGATTCTTGAAAGTTGCCACCCAGGTTGACAGGGCTGTTAAGAAGGCATACAGTGTTTTAGCTTTTATTAATAGAGGGATCGAGTTCCGGAACCAAGAGGTCATGGTGAAGCTGTACAAAACTCTGGTGCGGCCACACCTGGAGTATTGTGTACAATTCTGGTCACCGCATTATAAGAAGGATGTGGAAGCTTTGGAAAGGATGCAAAGGAGATTTACTAGGATGTTGCCTGGTATGGAGGGAAGGTCTTACGAGGAAAGGCTGAGGGACTTGAGGCTGTTTTCATTAGAGAGAAGAAGGTTGAGAGGTGACTTAATTGAGACATATAAAATAATCAGAGGGTTAGATAGGGTGGATAGGGAGTGCCTTTTTCCTAGGATGGTGACGGCGAGCATGAGGGGGCTTAGCTTTAAATTGAGGGGTGAAAGATATAGGACAGATGTCAGAGGTAGTTTCTTTACTCAGAGAGTAGTAAGGGAATGGAACGCTTTGCCTGCAACGGTAGTAGATTTGCCAAGTTTAGGTACATTTAAGTCATCATTGGATAAGCATATGGACGTACATGGAATAGTGTAGGCTAGATGGACTTGAGATCGGTATGACAGGTCGGCACAACATCGAGGGCCGAAGGGCCTGTACTGTGCTGTAATGTTCTATGTTCTATGTTCTAAACCCGTGCTGTCATATCCTATGTATATTTGAAAGGGTACAATGTAGAGGGACTTTTACTCTCTACCTAATTCCACTCTGAACCTGTCCAGCAAGTGTTTGATGAGGACAGTGTAGATGGAGCTTTACTCTGCATCTAACTCCTTGCTGCACCTGCCTTGTGAGTGTTTGATGACCTAACTCCATGTTTTCCTTACCCTGCAATTGTTAGATTAGAACAGTGTATTGAAAAATTTACACTGTATCTACCCATGTGTTATATGTGTCCTGGCAGTGCTTGTTGGGGGCTGTGCTGGGAAAGCTTTCCTCTGTGCCTAACCCCTGCAGATGATGCAGTGAGTGCTGGGATTTCAAATTGTGGGAATAAAATAGTGAAACATTCTAAGCTCAGCATCATCAGCCCAGCTCCACCAAGAAAACAGAAGAAACTTCAACTTCTATTAAATGTTTTTTGTAACTTTGGATTTGACAAACAATTAAGTGATTTTGAAGTTTATCTGAAGTAATGCTCTATCATTTAGACAACGCTCTTGTGAGGCATCATGGGATGTTTAATAACATTAAAGACATTATACAAACCTAACTGTGTCAGAGATAACGGGAACCACAGATGCTGGAGAATCTGAGATAACAAAGTGTGGAGCTGGATGAACACAGCAGGCCAAGCAGCATCTTGTGCTCCTGAGATGCTGCTTAGCTTGCTGTGTTCATCCAGCTCCACGCTTTGTTACACAAACATAAGTCGTTTTGCCTGATTTATCACAAGCCATTCTTACTTAACTTTCAAACCTTTGTTCTGAATTTTCTTTTGAATACAACATCAAATTCCAACACGTTTCACTCATTTTCACAAATGATCATCTTCATATGAGGCTGGAGTGAGACAAATTCTTTGCACCTTTAGGTGTCAGCCATAACAGAACGGTGATATCTTTCCTCTCACTCAGATGGTTCAAGTTCCATTCCAGGTGCATGTTAATCCAGGCCAAAGCTTGCAGTATAATGTTGAGGGAGCTCTACAACATCACAATGTGAAAACAAAAATGCACAGTTTTAAGAAAGCCTAAATCCAGATAACTAGAAGGCAATTAAAGAGTAAAGATGGCAAACAAAGAAAAAACCATAAAATACAATATTAAAAAATTGGAAGGAACATCAAGATTAGAAATATTACCAAAAGAAATATGCTGTTAAAGAGGAATGTAAGTGCCTTAAAGGTAGATAGAGGTAATACTGAAAAGAACAATTTGAAAATATAAACGCCTTAAATAATTTCTTTACTGAAGTCTTCAAAGGAGAGTTTGAGGATTAAAACATACAAAGTTAGAAAGAAGAGTTAAAATAAATCAACGGGAGAAATTTATGGAGATAACAAGGTGTAGAGCTGGATGAACACAGCAGGCTAAGCAGCATCAGAGGAGCAGGAAGGCTAATGTTTCGGGTCTGGATGCTTCGTTAGAAATGGGGGAGGAGAAGGGGGCTTTGAAATAAACAGGGAGAAGGAAAGGTTATGATGGAAGGTGGATAGAGGAGCAGATAGGTGGGAGAGAAGACGAACAGGTCAAGGAGGCGGGGATGAGATGGGCTGGTCTTGGGATGAGGGAGTGGGGAGATTTTGAAGCTTGTGAAGTCCACATTGAGATCATTGGGCTGCAGTGTTCCCAAGGGTATTATGAGTTGCTGTTCCTCCAGCCTTTAGGTGGCATCGTAGTGGCACTGGGGGAGGTCCAGGATGGACATGTCGTCCAAGGATTAGGAGGGCGACTTGAAGTGGTTTGTGACTGGGAGGTGTTGTCTTTTGTCACAAACTGAGTGTAAATATTCCTCAAAGTTGTGTCCAAGCCTCCACTTGGTTTCTCCAATGTAGAGGAGGCCACATCAGGAGCAGAAGATACAGTATATCACATTAGCAGATATGTACGTGAACATCTGTTTGATGTGGAAATTTTTCTTGGGGCCTGGGATGGGAGTGAGTGGGGAGGTATAGGGGTAGTGTTATACTTTCTGCGGTCGCAGGGAAAAGTTCCGGGGGTGGTGGGGCTAGTGGGGAGTGTGGAGTGGACAAGGGAGTCACAGAGAGAACAGTTCCTCTGGGAGGCAGATAAGGGTGAGGAGGGAAATATATCCTTGGTAGTGGGTTCAATAATCTTCCAAATTGCTTTAGCTTCAGGGATTATCATTTTGGTTTGGAAAGTTGCTGATGCCACTCAATTATTTAAAGAGGATGGGAGTGATCAAAATAGCAAGCTATAGGCCCAGCAGAACTGATGTATGTTATGGGGCAATTAATGGAATCTGTTATTAGGAACAGAGTGGGCATTTGGATAGTATTAGAAAGTATTAATTTGCATAGGGTAGGTCTTATTTAACAAGCCTGGTTAGTTGCATTAAGAGGTAAATGCTACGTGTTGTGTATTGTTGAGGTTTGGAATAGTTACAGGGATGATGTTGATCGAGGAAGGATCTTCAGCAATTGTTAAAAGGGACTGAGTCCTGTATCAACAGAACATTCTACTGGCCTCAGACCCTGAAAGCTCCTTCAGGAACACGTGGTCCTCAGTTTGAGTACCTCGAGGGGATTCCACTGTATATCTCTGCTCAACTCAGAGAGGTTTCACATGTTACTGCACACCCTCCACTTTCTCACTCTCATCTCCCATTCAGATACCTGCTGGTATTCTGTTCAGCTCTCTGTCAGTGAGCAGTGGTGTTCTCCCTGTTGCCATTGGAAATTTGGCTCTGGAGAGAGCTGCACAAAGCCATTCTGCGTAATAGGTGAGTCAGAGGGCATCAACAGCTCGAGAGCTTTTGGGTTTTCTGTGCCCTTGCACCTGAGGCCTGGTGAATGACCTCCTGCCCTTAGCCATTAACATATACGGGAGGTGGTCTGTGGAGGGATTGTTAGCCTGCCTTTATCCTGTGGTTATGCCTATGTCCAGCTGCCTTTTCAGAAGCAGCACTAGGTGTCCACTGTCATACTTCAAGCCTTAACTGGAGTTCTTCACCTCTGCCCACAGGGACATTTCATTTATATTTCAATTTCTTTTAACTTTTTGAAGCTTGTTATAGTTCTTTCTTAAGGTGCTGTTGACGTTTAGTTTGGCTTAATTGGTCTAATTTGGTCTTTTAGTGTGATAGTATAAGGTAGGGGTGGAGGTTAGATACACCTCAGGATTAGGGTAAAAGTTTGCACAACATCATGGGCCAAAGGGCCTGTACTGTACTGTTTTATGTCCTATAGGTTATTTCAAAAAGGGATAGGAAGGGACTGACTCTCTGCTTGGATGAAATTCCACTTTCCTAGCTGTTTTTTAAAGAAATTCCTTCCATGCTATTCTCCTCTGCCAGGGGTGGTGTCTGCCCAGTGGCCAGTGCGCAGTGCCCAGGGCAGTGCTGTTGCACCTCCTTCTCACTGTATCTACCCACCCAGACAGAGTAGGTGTCCACAGTGAGAGAGCCTCAACACAAGGTCCCCACCTCTATCACTGGGAATCTGGAGAGCATCTTCAGTCTCAGGAAGTACATTTTAATTTAGTTTTGTAAATAGCTTTTAAAGTTTCAAATCTTGTTACAGCATTCTCTTTAGGACTAGTTCCTATGGCAATTCATTGCTAATTCATCTGTTCATTTGATTGGACCCAGAAGAGGTACAGAAAAGCACTCACCTCCATTTGGGCTGATTTCACATTGTTCTTAGGTCCTGACCTCACAGTTTGAGCAATTTGATGGAAATTCCCGCTGAAAGGAGGCATTTCCTGTTGCGTTGTTTCTGCACGTGCTTCACCTCCTCACCTGCATTGCCCGTCTGACACATCATGGCGAACAGCCCTGCCAACCATCGGTTCTGGATGCTCTCACTGTAAACATTTTGATAAAGTAAATCAGGAGAAGTGTTTACAATGAAAGATTAGGTTGGTAAAAACTGATTGAAGATAATTGGAAATATATCCAGAGGAGACTCAACAATCATTATTTTTCTAACTGGCTCCTGGAATGCTGTTTAGCATACATTTCCTTCCTCCTTATGAAAACTGGGTTACCTTTTCTCCAGAGTGTTCTCTGAAATGTTGCTGTATACAGTGGTGGAAGCCGATTAGCTAATAAAATTTAATAGCAAATTGGGTAAATGCTTAATAAGTGTCTTGCAAGGCTTCAGGGTAGGGCAGAGGAGTGGGACTAATTGAAGATTTTTTTCAAAGTGTGGGCATAGGCTTGCAGAGGACTACATGTGAAACCCTGACCCCTTTTACCAATGACCTCGATGTGGTATGTAAAGTGTTGGATAATGAAAGCTAGTAAAGAGCAAAGCAGGGCAGGACTTAAACAATTAATGGTAAGTCCTGGGGAGTGTTGCTGAACCAAGAGACCTTTGAGAGCAGGTTCATAGTTCCTTGAAAGTGGAGTTGCAGGTAGACAGGATAGTGGAAAAGATGTTTGGTATGCTTGCCTTTATTGTTCAGTGCATTGAGTATAGGAGTTGGGAGGACACGTTGCGGACTTGGTGAGGCCACTTTTGGAGTATTGCATGCAATTCTGGTTTTCTTGCTAAAGGAAGTATATTGTGAAACTTGGAAAAGCTCAGAAAAACATTATAAGGATGTTGTCAGGGTTGGAGGGCTTGAGTATTGAGAGAGAGGCTAAATAGTCTGAGGCTGTTTTCCCTGGAGTGTTGGAGGCTGAGGGGTGACTTTATAAAATCATAATGGGCATGGATAGAGTAAATAGACAAAGCCTTTCCCAAGGGTAGGGGAGTCCAAAACTAGAGGGGCATAGGTTTAAGGTGAGAGGGGGAAAATTTAAAAGAGACCTAATGGACAACTTTTTCACACAGAGGGTGGCGCATGACTGGAATGAGCTGCCAGAGGAAGTAGTGGAAGCTGGTGCAATTACAAGAAGTATCTGGATGGGTACATGAATAGGAAGGGTTTAGAGTGATATGGGCCAAATGCTGGTACATGGGACTAGATTTATTTAGGATATCTGGTGGGCATGGGCAAGTTTAACTGAAGGGTCTGTTTCCATGCTGTGCAGCTTTATGACTGCATGACTCTAAGAGTGAGCAGGAAAAACAAAAATTTCACAAAGATGAGAAGTACAAATGATCGAGTATGATGGAGAGAGATAAAACACTGAGAGATACAGGAAGCAGCAAAATCAAAATTGCTTCCAGATATTGCACAGGATCACTCTCAGCGGGTGTTCAAGCAGCCCAGGCCCTGCTGTCTGTTCAAATCTACGACTGCCCCACACCCTGGCAGCTAACTGGGAGAAATGGTCAGACCAAAAGCCCAAAGAGCCATGAGAGCCTGAAGAATAACAGGATACCTGGGATCAATGAGAAAACAGCAGAGATGACAAAACATGGCTAAAGTATTTTCATTGCATTTTAATTTGATCTGGAGGATGTCCTGGCTGACTGGAGATGAGGAATAATCATTAAGCTACAAAGAACATTTGCCTGAATAAATGCCATGGGATGGACAGGACACTGCATGCCACACCTGGGAATGATCTTCAACATTATGTTCCTCACTAAACTGAAAAAGCAATTGTAGACAAACAGTATCATTTGTGAAGAGTAGGCAGGATTCCAGGGAGGCACATCATGCTGTTAGCAAACCTTTAAGCTCAGGAAAGTCATTGAAGAGCCTCAAGTATCAGTTACTATTGGTTATCAATGTCATTGGCTTTAAGAAGGCTTTTGACAGCATCCACTGAGCCTCTCTCTGGTATATCCCAAGACAGTACTGCATCCCATAAATATTTGCAGCGATTTATGCAGTGACACTAAACTGCTATGTCAGAGGAATCTGTGAGAAACCGTGACAGAGATTCCTGAGACTAGCAGGACACAGATTTCATTTCCCAGTTGTTCTGCCTAGCAGGACTGGCTGTAAAATGATGCCACTGGTAGGGAAGCTACTGGAGAAGATACTGAGGGATAGGATCTATTCCCATTTGGAAGAAAATGGGCTTATCAGTGATAGGCAACATGGTTTTGTGCAGGGAAGGTCATGTCTTACCAACTTAATAGAATTCTTTGAGGACGTGGCAAAGTTGGTTGATGAGAGAAAGGCTGTAGATGTCATATATATGGACTTCAGTAAGGCGTTTGATAAGGTTCCCCATGGCAGGCTGATGGAGAAAGTGAAGTCACATGGGGTCCAGGGTGTGCTAGCTACATGGATAAAAAACTGGCTGGGCAACAGGAGACAGAGAGTAGTAGTAGAAGGGAGTTTCTCAAATTGGAGACCTGTGACCAGTAGTGTTCCACAGGGATCTGTGCTGGGACCACTGTTGTTTGTGATATATGTAAATGATCTGGAGGAAGGTGTAGGTGGTCTGATCAGCAAGTTTGTAGATGGCACTAAGATTGGTGGAGTAGCAGATAGTGAAGGGGACTGTCAGAGATTACAGCAGAATATAGATAGACTGGAGAGTTGGGCAGATAAATGGCAGATGGAGTTCAATCCGGGCAAATGTGAGGTGATGCATTTTGGACAATCAAATTCAAGGCCAAACTATACAGTAAATGGAACAGCCCTGGGGAAAATTGATGAACAGGGAGATCTGGGTGTTCAGGTCCATTGTTCCCTGAAGGTGACAACGCAGGTCAATAGGGTGGTCAAGAAGGCATATGGCATGCTTTCCTTCATCAGACGGGGTATTGAGTACAAGAGTTGGCAGGTCATGTTGCAGTTGTGTAGGACTTTGGTTCGGCCACATTTGGAGTACTGTGTGCAGTTCTGGTCACCACATTACCAAAAGGATGTGGATGCTTTGGAAAGGGTGCAGAGGAGGTTCACCAGGATGTTGCCTGGTATAGAGGGTGCTAGCTATGAAGAGAGGTTGAGTAGATTAGGATTATTTTCATTAGAAAGACGGAGATCGAGGGGGGACCTGATTGAGGTCTACAAAATCATGAGGGGTATAGACAGGGTGGATAGCAAAAAGCTTTTTCCCAGAGTGGGGGACTCAAATACTAGGGGTCATGAGTTCAAAGTGAGAGGAGGAAAGTTTAAGGGAGATATACGTGGAAAGTTCTTTACACAGAGGGTGGTGGGTGCCTGGAACGCGTTGCCAGCAGAGGTGGTAGACGCAGACACGTTGGCATCTTTTAAGATATATTTGGACAGGTACATGGATGGGCAGGGAGCAAATGGGCACAGACTGTTAGAAAATAGATAACAGCTTAGACAGAGGATCTTGATTGACGTGGGCTTGGAGGGCCGAAGGGCCTGTTCCTGTGCTGTAATTTTCTTTGTTCTTTGTTTAAAAGCATGGAACGAGGACAGGGCCGGCTGTGGACGATCTGACAATGTAGCTATGAGGAGGATCGACGAGAGTGGGACACCACCTGGGCCGGAGAGAAAGAGATTGTGATGACAAAGGCTGATGCAGGAATCTTGCTGTACTTGGGACCTTGAGGAACCCCTATTGCAGCAGACTACGATGCAACTGCTCAGAAAATAGACTTTCCCACTGGATAATTCCTCATGCCTCTAACATTCTGAAGGTCTTTATTGAAGTCGGAGAATTCAAGGATTCCGATGAAATAAATAAATACTCAGGAAATGTTAGACTATTAAATATATTGTCTAAGCTCTGAGTAACTATTCAGACTCTGTACTTAACTCACTCACCCCAAATACACCTTCCCCAGATCCTTATCCACTCCCAGACCCTGATCCAACATTCATAGAACATAGAACATAGAACATTACAGCACAGTACAGGCCGTTCGCCCCTCGATGTTGCGCCGACCTGTCATACCGATCTCAAGCCCATCTAACCTACACTATTCCATGTACGTCCATATGCTTATCCAATGACGATGTGAATGTACCTAAAGTTGGTGAATCTACTACCCTAGAATCAACACAGCCCAGCTGGACCATATCTATCCTTGGGACATAAAGCCCCCTCTCCTCCAGCAGACCTGACCTGCCCTGTATTCCCTGCCCTTCTCTGTACCTGAGCCCCTCCTGCTGTAGCTGGACCCATCACCCAAAATCCCCGCACTCACCCTCCAGAACTGATGTCTCTGACCTACCATTTGTAATCTGCCTTAAACAATGTCTCACTTACTTGCCTCCTTGCCACTCTGCTTCCTGGCATCAAAACTACTTGGCACCCTACACTACACACATCCAGCACTCTACTCATCTGGTACCCTAGCCAGCTGCTATCATATTTCATGGCACCATATTTTACATGGTGCTATACCCACCCAAATGGTCCAGTGGTATTACTGCTGGGCTATTAATCCAGACACCCAGGCAACATTTCAGAATCCTGGGTTTAAATCCCGCCATGGTAGATGCTGGAATATGAATTCAGGAAGCAAACATTTGAAATTAAGAGTCTAATGATGACCATGAAACCATTGTCAATTGTTGGAAAAACCCATCTGCTCTTTGAGGAAGGAATCTGCCATCCTTACCTGGTCTGGCATACATCTGCCTCCGGACTCACAACAATGTGGTTGAGTCATAACTGCCCTCTGGGCATTGAAGGATGGTCAATAAATGCTGGCCCAGCCAGGTATGTGTACATTGCAGTCATGAATAATAAAAATAAACACCTTACCAGGCTGGAATCCCACCTGCCTGGCATCTTGTCACCTTACCCATCTGGCACCATTCTACAACTGTCCCCTAACATCACATGGGCGTTATGCACTTATGGTTTGCCTGGAGACGTCAGAATATTTAGATGTCAGTTATAGCAGCTGACTGGCTTCCCCCGATGGTTGCGTGCTACATGGGAACAGTCAGAGTGGAAGTACGCTTCCTCATTTCTGAGGGAGACCTGATCAGAATCTCCTTTCAGAAATGCAGATCTGTCTTCCTTTGTAAAACAGAAGGGGCAGATTGGCAACCTGTGAGAGATTGTTTCTCGTCAAAAAAATCCAGCCTAAAATCACTGCTCATCAGACAGCACTCCAGAGGAATTGTGACGCAGTTCACAAAGGGAAAAAGATATAGATGCTAACCTGTTCAATAGGAAGGATCATTGAGCCTAAGGGAGAACAGAACACTACAGAGGTGTAGTGAAGTTACACTGTCGAAGAGCTTCCTTCAAATAAAAACCTCCCCTCACTTAGTATTTAACGAGCGATCTGTCTGTCCTGGTAACAGGAATCCTACTCCTCTACAAGATGTCTATTGAATGTGATTAGGTATCAAAGCTTTGAATAACACACAGGGTTTTGATCTACTTTACACTGGTTGACACATATATTTGAGATGAGTGACACAGTAACTACCCTATCCTGTCTGATCTCCAAACCCAAACTTATTTTCCCACAGGATCTCACAGAGCATTGTTCTTTGTTTGCCAAGGGAGCTTGCTTCTCTAGAAATAATATTTGTATTTTTTTTATTATTCAAACAGAAAGATTTAGAATTTTCAGGACTGGGACCCCTGGGATTACTGCATTCCTAAATAATACAACACAGAGATAAGATTTTAACAGCTGAATCATGAAAGATTTGTTTCCTACAATCCAGACAAGACCTTATTGCGAACAAACATGTTATTATTCACTCATGCCAAGACTGTGTTATGCTTGTGGTGAACGGGATATCTCTACAGGAAACTAACGCTATTGATGTCCATTGAGTTAATATAAAGAATGGAGAAATGATTTCTTTTCTGTCACCACTTGCATGATCCTTTGACACCTGAAAATGATCATTGCCAGTGAAATACCTTCATTAGTGAGTATGGAGAATAATGGAGAGCAGTTGTTTTTCAGACTTGTTGTAAACATGTCGTGGTGTTTACTGGAGTCTGATCTTAGGAACATTGCACTTTTTGAAATATTGATGGCCTTAAATTGACTGTGCAAAAATTTCTAATTTTCGGATGACGAAACTCTGGGAAGTGTGGCAAATCATGTGAAGGGCAAATAAGAATTCAGAAGGAGATAGACAGATTGGAGAAATAGCTCCACACTTGTCAAATGAAATCAATGCCCAAAGTGTGCATTGATACATTGAGAGGCTATGTCAGCTAAGTAGCACGATTTAAAATTGGTGCAGAAACTGAGAGATTAGGGGAATTGTGTTTACACAGTGAGTAATATAGCAATGATCTAAACCTTTAAACATCGCTGATTAAGTCTCAGCTGCAATGTTGCATCTAGTTCTAGTCATCATATTTCAGGAAGGACATAGAATCCACTGGGTAGAACGGGGAATCAGCAAGAGACAGCAAACATGGTAGAAGTTGTTTGCAGGCCACCAAACAGTGATGGTAATGCACACTCGACATCAAGAAATTCGATGCTCAGGTAACAAGGTGAAAACAATAGTAATGGATGACTTCAATCTGCATATGGTCTGGTTAGATCAAACAAGCAATATTACTGTGGAGGAAACAATGCTGGAATGTGTCTGAGATAATTTTCTGGAAGATCATGTTAAGGAACCAATTAGGTTAGATCTAGTATTATGCAATAAGAAAGTTAATAATATTGTTGTAAAGGAAACTCGAGGGAATAGTGGCAATAGAATGGTTGAACATTCCATTAAATTTGAAAAAGGTACAGTTCAATCTGAAATTAAGGCCTTAAACCTAAACAAAAGCCAATATGAAAGGATAAGGAGCACGTTGGCTGGTATAAGAAAAATACATTAAAAGGTTTGATGGCAAATAGGTAGTGGTTAGTATTTAAAAAAATCATTCTTGACTTTCATAGAAAATGTATATTCTCGTAAGGCAAAAATATCCAAAAAGAAAAAAAACGTGAAAGCAATAGTCAAAAAGGAAATTAAAGATTATGTTAGATTAATGGTGTAAGCTTATAGATTTTCCAAAAAATGCTGTCAGCTGGTTAATTTAGAGAATTTTAGAATTCAACAAAGGAAGACAAAAAAAAAGATAAGGAGAGAATAGAATATGACTAAAAGTAGTGAGAAACATAAAAATAAATTGTTAAAGCTTCTATAGGTACGTTTAAAGGAAAATATTAACAATGGCAAATGTAAGTTCATTGACGGCAAAGGCAGGAGAAGATATGTAGGAAATAAAGGAATGTCAGAGAAGCCAAACAAGTAATTTTTGTCTGTCTTTAGCGGGAAAGATATAAGAAATCTCCATGAAATAATTAATTTCAGCAAAAGTGTGGAAATGTAATAAATTATTATTAGGATAAAAGTAGTATTTGAGAAATTAATGGGGCTATAAGCTTTCAGATCCAAAGACCTGGAAACCTCCAACTGAGAATGTCGAAGGAGAAGGCTGCAGAGACAATAGATGAGTGGGTGATCACCTTTCAAAATTTTATCAGTTCTACAACAATTGCCTGCTGACTGGACGGTTACAAATGTCATGTTATGCTGCAGCTGTACAAAACTCTGGTGCGGCCGCACTTGGAGTATTGCATAGAGTTCTGGTCACCGCATTATAAGAAGGATGTGGAAGCTTTGGAAAAGGTGCAGAGGAGATTTACTAGGATGTTGCCTGGTATGGAGGGAAGATCTTACGAGGAAAGGCTGAGGGACTTGAGGCTGTTTTCATTAGGGAGAAGAAGGTCGAGAGGTGACTTAATTGAAACATATAAAATAATCAGAGGGTTAGATAGGGTGGATAGGGAGGGCTTTTTTCCTAGGATGGTGATGGTGAGCACGAGGGGGCATAGCTTTAAATTGAGGGGTGAAAGATATAGGACAGATGTCAGAGGTAGTTTCTTTACTCAGAGAGTAGTAAGGTAATGGAACGCTTTGCCTGCAACGGTAGTAGATTCGCCAACTTTAGGTACATTTAAGTCATCATTGGATAAGCATATGGATGTACATGGAATAGTGTAGGTTAGATGGGCTTGAGATCGGTATGACAGGTCGGCACAACATCGAGGGCCGAAGGGCCTGTACTGTGCTGTAATGTTCTATGTTCTACCCACTGTTTAAAAACGGGAAGAAATCGAGGAGCTACAGACACTGTAGCCTGATGTCAGTAGTAGGAAAAATGCTAGAATCTATTAAAGAGGATGTGATTAATGGATATTTAGAAAATAACTGCCTGATTGAGCAGTGCCAATATATAGTTATGGACAGAAATCATGGTTGACAAGTCTGTTAGACGTTTTTGAGAATGTTACCAGCAGAGTCAATCAGGGTGAACCAGTGGATGTGATGCATTTGGATTTTCAGTTGGCTTTTGATAAAATTACCTTTACTTTAAAAAGTGAGTAAACAAAACTAAAAACGCGTGAGATTTGGGGTAATAAGTTAACTTCGATTGACGATTGGTTAACTGGGAGAAAGCAGATAAAGAAATAAATTGGTCATTCTCAGGATGGTAGGCCGTGACCAGTTATTGTAAGCATCAGTGCTTAGACCCAGCTTTTCACAACTGATAACAGGGTAAGGATGCAACGACAAATTATAATATTTTAAAGTTTTCAGATGGGACAGAACTTTGTGGGAATTTGGGCTTTGAAGTGAATGCAGAAAGACTGCAAGGGAATATAGACAGTAAATGGGCAAGAACTTGATAGATGATACATCTTCACTCTTATATACAGGTAAGGGTGAAGTTCTCCACTTTGATAGGAGGAGAGAAGGTGCAGAAAAAGTGTTGATGATAGAAGGGGACCTTGTTGTGGTTGTCTGTGAGCCTTGGAAAGCTGACATGCAGGTTCAGCAAGCAGCTTGGGAGACAAACAGTATTTTACCCTTTATCACACGAGGATTTAATGAGAGATGGTTTCAGAGAAACTTTGACCATTGTCAAAGGGATAGACGGGGAATTACAAAATGCATGTTTCCTCTCGGTGTGGGAATTTGCTGGGTCCTGGGAAAAGGGAAGACAAGTGGGGACAATCGGATTGAATTTTCAAAGAGCTGAAATAGGCAGTGTGGGCTGATTGGCTTACATCTGTTTTGTAAGATTCTGTGAATTCTATCTCATGCAGCCAGAATTTATTCAGAAGAGTAACTGTTTTAATTTTGGACCTTATTGAAAGTTTAATGCAGCCAATAGGCTGGAAGCTAGACCCAGATAGATCGCCAAAATAAACGCTGCTGATCATGATGTAATAATCTCAACATCCCTTCCTAACAGCACTGTGTGTGTTCCTGCACCCAAAGGACTGCAGAAGTTCAAAATAAACCAGCTCACCACCAAATTCTCCAGGGCAACTAGGGATGGGCAATAAATGCCAGCCCAGCCAGCAACATCCACATTTTGGGGCGAGGTCCTGGGTTTTGACAATCTGTTATCCAAGGGCTGGTCTGTGTGTGTTGTTGGTAATAATTCATGATTCTATCCAATTAGAACGAGCACACTGGTTTGCAGTGACAGATTAACTTGATTCCAAATTTTATCACAATAAATTCCAAGACTAAGCTGGTGTTCTTGTGGTTAGTTCCAAAGAATTTATTTCTGAAAACAGGGAGCTTGCCAATGGTGGCTGTGGGAAAGAGCCTGTGAGAGTGGAGAGTGAGCAAGAACATCATCAGGATTATCAGCAATGTTGGTCACACTCTTAAAAAGCTGTAGAGACTAGTGCAAAGCATGAGGTCAAAGGGCATTGGATGCCTGGGCTACTGCATACCAGGAGGTTTAGAGGCAACAAGGGGACAACATCTAGAAATTTGGAACCATTTCTCAGCTGCCAATGAGACCATGTGTCTAATATGTGTCTGAAGTGATTCGCAAATGATCCTAGAGAGATCATTAGGTACATTATCGACAATCCGAAATTCAAACAAAGGCAGGTCTGTAGTCTAAAGCTTGGTTTAAAATGCTTTAACTTCCCTGTCTTCATCTTGTGTAGTGTTCGGAGATTAACTAAGTAACTTTGACAGTTACTTTTTAACTAAATTCTCCAGAAACAATTTTCTGAGAAAGGTTCAAAGAAAGAAAATGTAAGTTAAAAAAAAGTTGTATCCATTTTCTTTCCCCCTGCAGAGATGTGACATATCGATGCTCTGATGCATGATGTATAATGCACGATGTAGGACACATCGACAAGCTGCTTTTCGGAAGCTGCTCTTTGATGCTCTTGTTCAGTGAAGAGCAGTGCTTTTTTTTCAGATGTTTTATAAACTTCTGAAGTTTTCCACATCTGTCAGTCAGGAGTATTTAATCTGACAGACAGTCAATGGAATACATTTAGCATAAAGAATTCATATCAAATCCATCTAAGCATATACACTAGGTTCAAATCTTGGTAAGTTAGATTCATATTTTATTTTCATTTGTGGCATACAGGGCACAGCTGGCTGAAGCAGCATTGATTACACATCCTTGGCGGTCCTGAAGAAGGTGATGGTGAGCTGACTTCTTCCACTGCGGCAGTCTGTGTGTGGTAGATACACGAACAAAGCTGTTAGGGAAGGTATTCAGGATTCAGACAAAACGCTTCTGAAGGAACGATGATGTATTTACAAATCAAAATGGTGAGTCGGTTGACACTAAGTTGGAGTGCGGTGTTACTATGCATCTGCTATCCTTGTCTTTTCAGGTGGCTCTACTGGGATACAATTCCTGAAGGTGCTGACTCTCACTGGGATACAGTTCCTGAAGGTGCTGACTCTCACTGGGATACAGTTCCTGAAGGTGCTGTCTCTCACTGGGATACAATTCCTGAAGGTGCTGACTCTCACTGGGATACAGTTCCTGAAGGTGCTGACTCACACTGGGGTACAGTTCCTGAAGGTGCTGACTCTCACTGGGATACAGTTCCTGAAGGTGCTGACTCTCACTGGGATACAGTTCCTGATGGTGCTGATCCTCACTGGGATAGAGATCCTGAAGGTGCTGTCACGCACTGGGACACAGACCCTGAAGATGCTGTCTCTCACTGGGACACAGATCCAGAAGGTGCTGTCTCTCACTGGGATACAGTTCCTGAAGCGTCAGACTCTCACTGGGATCCATTTCCTAAAGGAGTTGACTCTCACTGGATTCAGTTCCTGAAGGTGCTGTCACTCAGTGGGATACAGTTCCTGATGGTGCTGATGCCACTCGGAACCAGTTCCTGAAGGTGCTGCCTCTCACTGGGATACAGTTCTTGAAGGTGCTGACTCTCAAGGGGATACAGTTCCTGAAGGTGCTGACTCTCACTGGGAAACAGTTCCTGAAGATGCTGCTTCTCACGGGCATACAGTTCCTGGCGTGCTGATCCTCACCTGGATTCAGTTCCAGATGGTGCTGGCTCTCACTGGGAGACAGTTCCTGAAGTTTCTGACTCTCACTTCGATACAGTTCCTGAAGGGGCTGGCACTCACTGGGATACAGTTCCTGATGGTGCTGACTCTCGTTGGGATACAGTTCCTAAATGGGATGACTCTCACTGGGATACAGTTGCTGAAGGTGCTGACTCTCACTGGGGTACAGTTCCTGATGGTGATGACTCTCACTGTGATATAGTTCCTGATGGTGCCTACTCTCAGTGGGATACAATTCCTGAAGGTGCTGATGCTCACTGGGATACAGTTCCTGAAGGATCTGACTCTCACTGGGACACCGATCCTGAAGGTACTGACTCTGACTGGGATTTAGGTCTTGAAGTTGCTGACTCTCACTGGGATACAATTCCTGAAGGTGCTGTCTCTCACTGGGGTACAGTTCCTGAAGGTGTGACTCTCACTGGAATACAGTTCCCGAAGGTGTTGAATCTCACTGGAAAACAGTTCCTGAAGGTGCTAATCCTCACTGGGATACAGTTCCTGAAGGATCTGACTCTCACTGGGATACAGTTCCTGTAGTGCATATTCTCACTGGCATACAGTTCCTGAGGTGCTGATCCTCACCTGAATACAGTTCCAGATGGTGCTGACTCTCACTGTGACACAGTTCCTGAAGGTGGTGACACTCACTGGGACACAGTTCCTGATGGTGCTGGCTCTCACTGTGATATAGTTCCTGATGGTGCCTACTCTCAGTGGGATACAATTCCTGAAGGTGCTGATCCTCACTGGGATACAGTTCCTGAAGGATCTGACTCTCACTGGGACACCAATCCTGAAGGTACTGACTCTGACTGGGATACAGTTCTTGAAGTTGCTGACTCTCACTGGGATACAATTCCTGAAGGTGCTGTCTCTCACTGGGACACAGATCCTGGAGGTGCTATCTCTCACTGAGACATAGATCCTGAAGGTGCTGTCTCTCACTCGGATACTGTTCCTGATGGTGCTTTACTCACTGGGATTCAGTTAATGATGGTGCTGACTGTCCCTTGGATACAGCTCCTGAACGTGCTGACCCTCATTGGGATGCAGTTCCTGAAGGTGCTGACTTTCACTGGATACAATTCCTGACGGTGCTGACTCTCACTGGAATACAGATTCTGATGGTGCTGACTCTCACTGGGATAGAATTCCTGAAGGGGCTGATTCTCACTGGCACACAGTTCCTGAGGTGCTGATCCTCAACTGGATACAGTTCCAGATGGTGCTGACTCTCACTGGGATACAGTTCCTGACGTTTCTGACTCATACTGGGATACAGTTCCTGAAGGGGCTGACTCTCACTGGGATACAGTACCTGATGGTGCTGACTCTCACTGGGATACAGATCTGAAGTTGCTGACTCTCACTGGGGTACAGTTCCTGAAGGTGCTGACTCTAACTGGGATACAGTTCCAGAACGTACTGGCTCACACTGGGGTACAGTTCCTGAAGGTGCTGACTCCCACTGAGATTCAGTTCCTGAAGGGGCTAACTCTCACTGGGATACATTTCCTGTAGGTGCTGACTCCCACTGGGATACAGTTCCTGAAGCTGCTGACTCTCACTTGGATACAGTTCCTGAAGGGGCTGACTCTCACTGTGACACAGTTCCTGAAGGTGGTGACACTCACTGGGAAACAGTTCCTGAAGTTGCTGACTCTCACTAGGATACAGTTCCTGAAGGTGCTGACTCTCACTGGGATACAGTTCCTGAAGGTGCTGATCCTCACCCGGATACAGTTCCAGATGGTGCTGTCTCTCAGTGGGATACAGTTACAGATGGTGCTGGCTCTCAGTGGGATAAAGGTCCTGAAGTTTCTGACTCTCACTGCGATTCAGTTCCTGAACGTGCTGACTCTCACTGGGATACAATTCCTGAAGTTGCTGACTCTCACTGGGATACAGTTCCTCCAGGTGCTGACTCTCACTGGGATACAGTTCCTGAAGATGCTGATGCCACTCGGAACCAGTTCCTGAAGTTGCTGCCTCTCACTGGGGTACAGTTCTTGAAGGTGCTGACTCTCATTGGGAAACAGTTCCTGAAGGTGCTGACTCTCACTGGGATACAGTTCCTGAAGGGGCTGTCTCTCACTGGGATACAGTTCCTGATGGTGCTGACTCACACTGGGATACAGTTCTGAAGTTGCTGACTCTCACTGGGGTACAGTTCCTGAAGGTGCTGACTCTCACTGGGATACAGTTCCTGAAGGTGCAGATTCTCACTGGCATACAGTTCCTGAGGTGCGGATCCTCACCTGGATACAGTTCCAGATGGTGCTGACTCTCAGTGGGATACAGTTCCTTAAGTTTCTGACTCTCACTGGGATACAGTTCCTGAAGGTGCTGATTCTCACTGGCATACAGTTCCTGAGGTGCGGATCCTCACCTGGATACAGTTCCTGATGGTCCTGACTCACACTGTGATATAGTTGATAACGGGGCTGATTCTCACTGGGATACAGTTCCTGAAGGTACTGACTCTCACGGGATACGGTTCCTGAAGTTGCTGACTCTCAGTGGGATGCAGTTCCTGAAGGGGCTGTCTCTCACTGGGACACAGGTCCTGGAGGTGCTATCTCTCACTGGGACATAGATCCTGAAGGTGCTGTCTCTGACTCGGATACAGTTCCTGATGGTGCTTTACTCACTGGGATTCAGTTACTGATGGTGCTGACTCTCCATTGGATACAGTTCCTGATAGGTGCTGACCCTCACTGGGATACAGTTCCTGAAGGTGCTGACTTTCACTGGAATACAGATTCTGATGGTGTTGACTCTAACTGGGATACAATTCCAGAACGTGCTGGCTCACACTGGGATACAGTTGCTGAAGGTGCTGACTCCCACTGGGATTCAGTTCCTGAAGTGGGTAACTCTCACTGGGATACAGTTCCTGAAGGATCTGACTCTCACTGGGATACAGTTCCTGAAGTTGCTGACTCTCACTGGGGCACAGTTCCTGATGGTGCTGAACCTCACAGGGTACAGTTCCTGAAGGTGCAGACTCTCACTGGGATACAGTTCCTGAAATTGCTGACTCTCACTGGGAACCAATTCCTGAAGGTGCTGACTCAATTCCTGAAGGTGCTTACACCCTCTGGAATACAGTTTCTGATGGTGCTGACTCTCACTGGGAGACAGTTCCTGAAGGTGCTGACCTTCAGTGCGATACAGTTCCTGATGGTGCTGAACCTCACAGGGATACAGTTCCTGAAGGTGCAGACTCTCACTGGGATACAGTTCCTGAAATTGCTGACTCTCACTGGGACACAGTTCCTGACGGTGCTGACTCTCACTGGGACACACATGCAGAATGTGCTGTCTCTCACTCGGATACAGTTCCTGAAGTTGCTGACTCTCAGTGGGAGACAGTTCCTGAAGGTGCTGATGCCACTCAGTACCAGTTCCTGAAGGTGCTGCCTCTCACTGGGATACAGTTCTTGAAGGTGCTGGCTCGCATTGGGATACAGTTCCTGAAGGTGCTGACTCTCACTGGGATACAGTTCCTGAAGATGCTGATTCTCACTGGCATACAGTTCCTGGGGTGCTGATCCTCAACTGGATACAGTTCCAGATCGTGCTGGCTCTAAGTGGGATACAGTTCCTGAAGGTGCTGATTCTCACTAGGATACAGTTCCTGATGGTGCTGTCTCTCACTGGAATACAGTTCCTGAAGGGGCTGACTCTCACTGTGACACAGTTCCTGAAGGTGGTGACACTCACTGGGAAACAGTTCCTGAAGGTGCTGACTCTCACTAGGATACAGTTCCTGAAGGTGCTGAATCTCACTGGCATACAGTTCCTGAAGGTGCTGATCCTCACCCGGATACAGTTCCAGATGGTGCTGTCTCTCAGTGGGATACAGTTACAGATGGTGCTGGCCCTCAGTGGGATAAAGGTCCTGAAGTTTCTGACTCTCACTGGGATACAGTTCCTGATGGTGCTGACTCTCACTGCGATTCAGTTCCTGAAATTGCTGACTCTCACTGGGATACAGTTCCTGACGGTGCTGACTCTCACTGGGACACACATGCAGAATGTGCTGTCTCTCACTGGGATACAGTTCCTGAAGATGCTGATGCCACTCGGAACCCGTTCCTGAAGTTGCTGCCTCTCACTGGGGTACAGTTCTTGAAGGTGCTGACTCTCATTGGGAAACAGTTCCTGAAGGTGCTGACTCTCACTGGGATACAGTTCTGAAGTTGCTGACTCTCATTGGGAAACAGTTCCTGAAGGTGCAGACTCTCACTGGGATACAGTTCTGAAGTTGCTGACTCTCACTGGGATACAGTTCCTGAAGGTGCTGGCTCTCACTGGGTTACACTTCCTGAGGTGCTGATCCTCACCTGGATACAGTTCCAGATGGTGCTGACTCTCACTGGGATACAGTTCCTGAAGGTGCTGTCTCTCACTGGGATACAGTTCCTGATGGTGCTGACTCACACTGGGATACAGTTCTGAAGTTGCTGACTCTCACTGGGGTACAGTTCCTGAAGGTGCTGACTCTCACTGGGATACAGTTCCGGAAGGTGCAGATTCTCACTGGCATACAGTTCCTGAGGTGCGGATCCTCACCTGGATACAGTTCCAGATGGTGCTGACTCTCAGTGGGATACAGTTCCTTAAGTTTCTGACTCTCACTGGGATACAGTTCCTGAAGGTGCTGATTCTCACTGGCATACAGTTCCTGAGGTGCGGATCCTCACCTGGATACAGTTCCTGATGGTCCTGACTCACACTGTGATATAGTTGATAACGGGGCTGATTCTCACTGGGATACAGTTCCTGAAGGTGCTGACTCTCACTGGGACTCAGTTCCTGAAGGTACTGACTCTCACGGGATACGGTTCCTGAAGTTGCTGACTCTCAGTGGGATGCAGTTCCTGAAGGGGCTGTCTCTCACTGGGACACAGGTCCTGGAGGTGCTATCTCTCACTGGGACATAGATCCTGAAGGTGCTGTCTCTGACTCGGATACAGTTCCTGATGGTGCTTTACTCACTGGGATTCAGTTACTGATGGTGCTGACTCTCCATTGGATACAGTTCCTGATAGGTGCTGACCCTCACTGGGATACAGTTCCTGAAGGTGCTGACTTTCACTGGATACAATTCCTGAAGGTGCTGACTCTCACTGGAATACAGATTCTGATGGTGTTGACTCTAACTGGGATACAATTCCAGAACGTGCTGGCTCACACTGGGATACAGTTGCTGAAGGTGCTGACTCCCACTGGGATTCAGTTCCTGAAGGGGGTAACTCTCACTGGGATACAGTTCCTGAAGGATCTGACTCTCACTGGGATACAGTTCCTGAAGTTGCTGACTCTCACTGGGGCACAGTTCCTGATGGTGCTGACTGTCACTGGGAACCAGTTCCTGAAGGTGCTTACTCTCACTGAGGTACAATTCCAGAAGGTGCTGACTCTCACTGGGAACCAGTTCCTGAAGGTGCTGACTCAATTCCTGAAGGTGCTTACACCCTCTGGAATACAGTTTCTGATGGTGCTGACTCTCACTGGGAGACAGTTCCTGAAGGTGCTGACCTTCAGTGCGATACAGTTCCTGATGGTGCTGAACCTCACAGGGATACAGTTCCTGAAGGTGCAGACTCTCACTGGGATACAGTTCCTGAAATTGCTGACTCTCACTGGGACACACATGCAGAATGTGCTGTCTCTCACTGGGATACAGTTCCTGAAGTTGCTGACTCTCAGTGGGAGACAGTTCCTGAAGGTGCTGATGCCACTCAGTACCAGTTCCTGAAGGTGCTGCCTCTCACTGGGATACAGTTCTTGAAGGTGCTGGCTCTCATTGGGATACAGTTCCTGAAGGTGCTGACTCTCACTGGGATACAGTTCCTGAAATTGCTGACTCTCACTGGGACACACATGCAGAATGTGCTGTCTCTCACTGGGATACAGTTCCTGAAGTTGCTGACTCTCAGTGGGAGACAGTTCCTGAAGGTGCTGATGCCACTCAGTACCAGTTCCTGAAGGTGCTGCCTCTCACTGGGATACAGTTCTTGAAGGTGCTGGCTCTCATTGGGATACAGTTCCTGAAGGTGCTGACTCTCACTGGGATACAGTTCCTGAAGATGCTGATTCTCACTGGCATACAGTTCCTGGGGTGCTGATCCTCAACTGGATACAGTTCCAGATCGTGCTGGCTCTAAGTGGGATACAGTTCCTGAAGGTGCTGATTCTCACTAGGATACAGTTCCTGATGGTGCTGTCTCTCACTGGAATACAGTTCCTGAAGGTGCTGACTCTCACTAGGATACAGTTCCTGATGGTGCTGTCTCTCACTGGGATTCAGTTCCTGATGGTGCCGACTCTCACTGTGATATAGTTCCTATAGGGGCTGATTCACACTGGGATACAGTTCCTGAAGGTGCTGTCTCTCACTGGGATACAGTTCCTGATGGTGCTGACTCTCACTGGGATACAATTCCTGATTGTGCCGACCCACACTGGGATACAGTTCTTGAAGGTGTGACTCTCACTGGAATACAGTTCCCGAAGGTGCTGACTCTCACTGGGAAACTGTTCCTGAAGGTGCTGATCCTCACTGGGATACAGTTCCTGAAGGATCTGACTCTCACTGGGATCCTGTTCCTGAAGGTGCTGACTCTCACTGGGACACTGATCCTCAAGGTGTGTGTCTCACTGGGATACAGTTCCTGAATATCCTGAGGCTCACCAGGGTACAGTTCCTGAAGGGACTGACTTTCACTTGGATACAGTTCCTGAAGGTGATGATTCCCACTCGGACAAAGTTCCTGTATGTGTTGACCCTCACTGGGATACAGTTCCTGAAGGTGCTGACTTTAACTTTCATAGAGTTTCTGAAGGTGCTGACTCTCACTGGGATACAGTTCCCGAAGGTGCTGTCTCTCACTGGGACACAGATCTTCAAAGTGTTGTCCCTGAATGGGGTACAGTGCCTGAAGGTGCTGACTGTGAGTGGGATACATTTCCTGAAGTTGCAGTGTCACACTACGATATAGTTCCTGATGGTGCTGACTCTCACTGGGATATAATTCCTGAAGGTTCTGACTCTCACTGGGATACAGTTCCTGAAGTTGCTGTCTCTCACTGGGATAAAGTTCCTGAATATGCTGAGTCTCACTCGGATACACTTCCTGAGGTGCTGATCCTCACCTGGATACAGTTCCAGATGGTGCTGACTCTCACTGGGATACAGTTCCTGAAGGGGCTGTCTCTCACTGGGATACAGTTCCGGATGGTGCTGACTCACACTGGGATACAGTTCTGAAGTTGCTGACTCTCACTGGGGTATAGTTCCTGAAGGTGCTGACTCTCACTTGGATACAGTTCCTGAAGGCGGAGATTCTCACTGGCATACAGTTCTTGAGGTGCGGATCCTCATCTGGATACAGTTCCAGATGGTGCTGACTCTCAGTGGGATACAGTTCCTGAAGTTTCTGACTCTCACTGGGATACAGTTCCTGAAGGTGCGGATCCTCACCTGGATACTGTTCCTGATGGTCCTGACTCACACTGTGATATAATTGATAACGGGGCTGATTCTCACTGGGATACGGTTCCTGAAGTTGCTGACTCTCAGTGGGATGCAGTTCCTGAAGGGGCTGTCTCTCACTGGGACATAGATCCTGAAGGTGCTGTCTCTGACTCGGATACAGTTCCTGATGGTGCTTTACTCACTGGGATTCAGTTACTGATGGTGCTGACACTCCCTTGGATACAGTTCCTGATAGGTGCTGACCCTCACTGGGATACAGTTCCTGAAGGTGCTGACTTTCACTGGATACAATTCCTGAAGGTGCTGACTCTCACTGGAATACAGATTCTGATGGTGTTGACTCTAACTGGGATACAGTTCCAGAACGTGCTGGCTCACACTGGGATACAGTTGCTGACTCCCACTGGGATTCAGTTCCTGAAGGCGATAACTCTCACTGGGATACAGTTCCTGAAGGATCTGACTCTCACTGGGATACAGTTCCTGAAGTTGCTGACTCTCACTGGGGTACAGTTCCTGATGGTGCTGACTGTCACTGGGAACCAGTTCCTGAATGTGCTGACTCTCACTGTGGTACAATTCCAGAAGGTGCTGACTCTCACTGGGAACCAGTTCCTGAAGGTGCTGACTCAATTCCTGAAGGTGCTTACTCCCTCTGGAATACAGTTTCTGATGGTGCTGACTCTCACTGGGAGACAGTTCCTGAAGGTGCTGACCTTCAGTGTGATACAGTTCCTGATGGTGCTGAACCTCACAGCGAAACAGTTCCTGAAGGTGCAGACTCTCACTGGGATACAGTTCCTGAAATTGCTGACTCTCACTGGGATACAGTTCCTGACGGTGCTGACTCTCACTGGGACACACATGCAGAATGTGCTGTCTCTCACTCGGATACAGTTCCTGAAGTTGCTGACTCTCAGTGGGATACAGTTCATGAAGGTGCTGATGCCACTCAGAACCAGTTCCTGAAGGTGCTGCCTCTCACTGGGATACAGTTCTTGAAGGTGCTGGCTCTCATTGGGATACAGTTCCTGAAGGTGCTGACTCTCACTAGGATACAGTTCCTGAAGGTGCTGATTCTCACTGGCATACAGTTCCTGGGGTGCTGATCCTCAACTGGGTACAGTTCCAGATCGTGCTGGCTCTAAGTGGGATACAGTTCCTGATGGTGCTGTCTCTCACTAGGATACAGTTCCTGATGGTGCTGTCTCTCACTGGGATACAGTTCCTGATGGTGCTGACTCTCACTGTGATATAGTTCCTATAGGGGCTGATTCTCACTGGGATACAGTTCCTGAAGGTGCTGTCTCTCATTGGGATACAGTTCCTGATGTTGCTGACTCTCACTGGGATACAATTCCTGATTGTGCCGACCCACACTGGCATGCAGTTCTTGAAGGTGTGACTCTCACTGGAATACAGTTCCCCAAGGTGCTGACTCTCACTGGGAAACTGTTCCTGAAGGTGCCGACTCTCACTGGGATACAGTTCCTGAAGGTGGTGACTCTCACTGGGATACAGTTCCTGAAGGTGCTGACTCTCACTGGGATACATTTCCTGAAGGTGCAGGCTCTCTCTGGGATACAGTTCCTGAAGGTGCTGATCCTCACCTGGATACAGTTCCAGATGATGCTGACTCTCACTGGGATACAGTTCCTGAGGTTTCTGACTCTCACTGGGATACAGTTCCTGAAGGGGCTGACTCCCACTGGGATACAGTTGCTGATGCTGCTGACTCTCACTGGGATACAGTTCCTGAAGGTGCTGTCTCCCACTGGGAAACAGTTCCTGAAGGTGCTGACTGTCACTGGGGTACAGTTCCTGAAGTTGGTGACACTCACTGGGAAACAGTTCCTGAAATTGCTGACTCTCAGTGGGATACAGTTCCTGAAGGTTCTGACTCTCACTGGGATACAGTTCCTGACCGTGCTGATTCTCACTGGCATACAGTTCCTGAGGTGCGGAACCTCACCTGGATACAGTTCCAGATGGTGCTGACTCTCAGTGGGATAAAGTTCCTGAAGGTGCTGATTCTCACTGGCATACAGATCCTGAGGTGCGGATCCTCACCTGGATACAGTTCCTGATGGTCCTGACTCACACAGTGATATAGTTCCTAAAGGGGCAGATTCTCACTCGGATACAGTTCCTGAAGGTGCTGTCTCTCACTGAGATACAGTTCCTGAAGGGGCTGTTTCTCACTGGGACACAGATCCTGTAGGTGCTATCTCTCACTGGGACATAGATCCTGAAGGTGCTGTCTCTCACTCGGATATAGTTCCTGATGGTGCTTTACTCACTGGGATTCAGTTACTGATGGTGCTGACTCTCCCTTGGATACAGTTCCACAAGGTGCTGATCCACACTGGGATACAGTTCCTGAAGGTGCTGGCTCTCACTGGAATACACATTCTGATGGTGCTGACTCTCAATGGGATACAGTTCCAGAACGTGCTGACTCTCACTGGGATACAGTTCCTGAATATGCTGACTCCCACTGGGGTTCAGTTCCTGAAGGGGCTAACTCTCACTGGGATACAGTCCCTGAAGGATCTGACTCTCACTGGGATACAGTTCCAGATGTTGCTGACTCTCACTGGGGTAGAGTTCCTGATGGTGTTAACTGTCACTGGGGTACAGTTCCTGAAGATGGTGAAACTCACTGGGAACCAGTTCCTGAAGGTGCTGTCTCTCACTTGGAACCAGTTCCTGAAGGTGCTGACTCTCACTGGGATACAATTCCTGAAGGTGCTTATTCTCTCTGGAATACAGTTTCTGATGGCGCTGACTCTCACTGGGATACAGTTGCTGTCGGCGCTGTCTCTCACTGGGACATAGCTCCTGAAGGTGCTGACTCTCACTGGGATACAGTTCCTGAAGGTGCTGTCTCTCACTGGGATACAGTTCCTGAAGTTGCTGACTCTCACTGTGATACAGTTCCTGTAGGTGCTGACTCTCACTGGGACACAGCTCCTGAAGGTGCTGACCCTCACTGGGATACAGTTCTTGAAGGATATCTCTCTCACTGGGTCACAGATCCTGAAGGTGCTGACCTTCACTGGGATACAGTTCCTGAAGGTGCTGACCCTCACTGGGATACAGTTCCTGATGGTGCTGTCTCTCAGTGCGACACAGATCCTGAAGGTGCTGTCTCTGACTGGGATACTGTTCCTGATGGTGCTGACTCTCACTGGGATACAGTTCCTGAAGTTGCTGACTCTCACTGGAATACAGTTCCTGAAGATGATGACTCTCACTGGCATACAGTTCCTGAAGGTGCTGAAACTCACTGGGACACAGCTCCTGAAGGTGCTGAACCTCACTGCGATACAGTTCCTGAAGGATCTGACTCTCACTGGGATAGAGATCCTGAAGGTGCTAAACCTCACTGGGATACAGTTCTTGAAATTGCTGTCTCTCACTGTGACACAGATCCTGGAGGTACTATCTCTCACTGGGACATAGATCCTGAAGGTGCTGTCTCTCACTGGGATACAGTTCCTGAAGGTGCTGACTGTCGCTGGGATACAGTTCCTGAAGGTGCTAACTCTCACTGGGACACCGTTCCTGAAAGTGCTGACCGTCACTGGGATACAGTTCCTGATGGTGCTGTCTCTCGCTGGGATACAGTTTCTGAAGGTGCTGACTCTCACTTGGATAAAGTTCCTGAAGGTACTGACTCTAACTGAGGTACAGTTCCTGAAGGTGCTGACTCTCACTGGGATACAGATCCTGAAGGTGATGACTGTCACTGGGATAAAGTTCCTGCAGGTGCTAAGTCTCACTGGGGTACAGTTCCTGAAGGTGCTCGTTCTCAGTGGGACTCAGTTCCTGAAGGTGCAGACCCTCACTGCGATACAGTTCTTGAATGTGCCGACCAACACTGGGATACAGTTCCAGAACGTGCTGACTCTCACTGGGATACAGTTCCTGAAGGTGCTGACTCCCACTGGGATTCAGTTCCTGAAGGGGCTAAGACTCAGTGGGATACAGTACCTGAAGGTGCTAACTCTCACTGGGACACCGTTCCTGAAAGTGCTGACCATCACTGGGATACAGTTCCTGATGGTGCAGTCTCTCGCTGGGATACAGTTTCTGAAGGTGCTGACTCTCACTGGGATAAAGTTCCTGAAGGTACTGACTGTCACTGAGGTACAGTTCCTGATGGATCTGACTCTCACTGGGATACAGATCCTGAAGGTGCTGACTCTCACTGGGATACAGTTTCTGAAATTGCTGGTTCTCACAGGGATGCTGTTCCTGAAGGTGCTGAAACTCACTGGGACACAGCTCCTGAAGGTGCTGAACCTCACTGCGATACAGTTCCTGAAGGATCTGACTCTCACTGGGATAGAGATCCTGAAGGTGCTAAACCTCACTGGGATACAGTTCGTGAAATTGCTGTGTCTCACTGTGACACAGATCCTGGAGGTACTATCTCTCACTGGGACATAGATCCTGAAGGTGCTGTCTCTCACTGGGATACAGTTCCTGAAGGTGCTGACTGTCGCTGGGATACAGTTCCTGAAGGTGCTACCTCTCACTGGGACACCGTTCCTGAAAGTGCTGACCGTCACTGGGATACAGTTCCTGATGGTGCTGTCTCTCGCTGGGATACAGTTTCTGAAGGTGCTGACTCTCACTTGGATAAAGTTCCTGAAGGTACTGACTCTCACTGGGATACAGATCCTGAAGGTGATGACTGTCACTGGGATAAAGTTCCTGCAGGTGCTAAGTCTCACTGGGGTACAGTTCCTGAAGGTGCTCATTCTCAGTGGGACTCAGTTCCTGAAGGTGCAGACCCACACTGCGATACAGTTCTTGAATGTGCCGACCCACACTGGCATACAGTTCCAGAACGTGCTGACTCTCACTGGGATACAGTTCCTGAAGGTGCTGACTCCCACAGGGATTCAGTTCCTGAAGGGGCTAAGACTCAGTGGGATACAGTACCTGAAGGTGCTAACTCTCACTGGGACACCGTTCCTGAAAGTGCTGACCGTCAGTGGGATGCAGTTCCTGATGGTGCTGTCTCTCGCTGGGATACAGTTTCTGAAGGTGCTGACTCTCACTGGGATAAAGTTCCTGAAGGTACTGACTCTCACTGAGGTACAGTTCCTGATGGATCTGACTCTCACTGGGATACAGATCCTGAAGTTGATGACTCTCACTGGGATAAAGTTCCTTCAGGTGCTAAGTCTCACTGGGGTACAGTTCCTGACGGTGTTCATTCTCACTGGGACTCAGTTCCTGAAGTTGCAGACCCTCACTGGGAAACAGTTCTTGAATGTGCCGCCCCTCACTGGGATACAGTTCCAGCACGTGCTGACTCTCACTGGGATACAGTTCCTGAAGGTGCTGACTCCCACTGGGATTCAGTTACTGAAGGGGCTAACTCTCGCTGGGATACAGTTCCTGAAGGATCCGACTCTCACTGGGATACAGTTCCTGAAGTTGCTGACACTCACTGGGGTACAGTTCCTGATGGTGCTGACTGTCACTGGGGTACAGTTCCTGAAGATGATGACACTCAGTGGGAAAAGTTCCAGAACGTGCTGACTCTCAGTGTGATACAGTTCCTGAAGTTTCTGACTCTCACTGGGATACAGTTCCTGAAGATGCTGATTCTCACTGGCATACAGATCCTGAGGTGCGGATGCTCACCCTGATACAGTTCCTGATGGTCCTGACTCACACAGTGATATAGTTCCAAAAGGGGCTGATTCTCACTCGGATACTGTTCCTGAAGGTGCTGTCTCTCACTGGGATACAGTTCCTGAAGGTGCTGTCTCTCACTGGGATACAGTTCCTGAAGGTGCTGACTCTCACTGGGACACAGTTCCTAACGGTGCTGACTCTCACTGGGACTCAGTTCCTGAAGGTGCTGACTCTCACTGGGATACGGTTCATGAAGTTGCTGTCTCTCACTGGGATACAGTTCCTGAAGGGGCTGTTTCAAACTGGGACACAGATCATGTAGGTGCTATCTCTCACTGGGACATAGATCCTGAAGGTGCTGTCTCTCACTCGGATACAGTTCCTGATGGTGCTTTACTCACTGGGATTCAGTTACTGATGGTGCTGACTCTCCCTTGGATACAGTTCCTGATAGGTGTCTGACCCACACTGGGATACAGTTCCTGAAGGCGCTGACTCTCACTGGAATACACATTCTGATGGTGCTGACTCTCAATGGGATACAGTTCCAGAACGTGCTGACTCTCACTGGGATACAGTTCCTGAAGGTGCTGACTCCCACTGGGGTTCAGTTCCTGAAGGGGCTAACTCTCACTGGGATACAGTTCCTGAAGGATCTGACTCTCACTGGGATACAGTTCCAGAAGTTGCTGACTCTCACTGGGGTAGAGTTCCTGATGGTGCTGATTGTCACTGGGGTACAGTTCCTGAAGATGGTGAAACTCACTGGGAACCAGTTCCTGAAGGTGCTGTCTCTCACTGGGATACAGTTCCAGAAGGTGCTGACTCTCACTGGGATACAGTTCCTGTAGGTGCTGACTCTCACTGGGACACAGCTCCTGAAGGTGCTGACTCTCACTGGGATACAGTTCCTGAAGGTGCTGTCTCTCACTGGGATACAGTTCCTGAAGTTGCTGACTCTCACTGGGATACAGTTCCTGAAGGTGCTGACCTTCACTGGGATACAGTTCCTGAAGGTGCTGACCCTCACTGGGAAACAGTTCTTGAATGTGCCGCCCCTCACTGGGATACAGTTCCAGCACGTGCTGACTCTCACTGGGATACAGTTCCTGAAGGTGCTGACTCCCACTGGGATTCAGTTACTGAAGGGGCTAAGTCTCGCTGGGATACAGTTCCTGAAGGATCCGACTCTCACTGGGATACAGTTCCTGAAGTTGCTGACACTCACTGGGGTACAGTTCCTGATGGTGCTGACTGTCACTGGGGTACAGTTCCTGAAGATGATGACACTCAGTGGGAAAAGTTCCAGAACGTGCTGACTCTCAGTGGGATACAGTTCCTGAAGTTTCTGACTCTCACTGGGATACAGTTCCTGAAGATGCTGATTCTCACTGGCATACAGATCCTGAGGTGCGGATGCTCACCCTGATACAGTTCCTGATGGTCCTGACTCACACAGTGATATAGTTCCAAAAGGGGCTGCTTCTCACTCGGATACTGTTCCTGAAGGTGCTGTCTCTCACTGGGATACAGTTCCTGAAGGTGCTGACTCTCACTGGGACTCAGTTCCTGAAGGTGCTGTCTCTCACTGGGATACGGTTCCTGAAGTTGCTGTCTCTCACTGGGATACAGTTCCTGAAGGGGCTGTTTCTCACTGGGACACAGATCATGTAGGTGCTATCTCTCACTGGGACATAGATCCTGAAGGTGCTGTCTCTCACTCGGATACAGTTCCTGATGGTGCTTTACTCACTGGGATTCAGTTACTGATGGTGCTGACTCTCCCTTGGATACAGTTCCTGATAGGTGCTGACCCACACTGGGATACAGTTCCTGAAGGCGCTGACTCTCACTGGAATACACATTCTGATGGTGCTGACTCTCAATGGGATACAGTTCCAGAACGTGCTGACTCTCACTGGGATACAGTTCCTGAAGATGCTGACTCCTACTGGGGTTCAGTTCCTGAAGGGGCTAACTCTCACTGGTATACAGTTCCTGAAGGATCTGACTCTCACTGGGATACAGTTCCAGAAGTTGCTGACTCTCACTGGGGTAGAGTTCCTGATGGTGCTGATTGTCACTGGGGTTCAGTTCCTGAAGATGGTGAAACTCACTGGGAACCAGTTCCTGAAGGTGCTGTCTCTCACTGGGATACAGTTCCAGAAGGTGCTGACTCTCACTGGGATACAGTTCCTGTAGGTGCTGACTCTCACTGGGACACAGCTCCTGAAGGTGCTGACTCTCACTGGGATACAGTTCCTGAAGGTGCTGACCTTCACTGGGATACAGTTCCTGAAGTTGCTGACTCTCACTGGGATACAGTTCCTGAAGTTGCTGACTCTCACTGGGATACAGTTCCTGAAGGTGCTGACCTTCACTGGGATACAGTTCCTGAAGTTGCTGACTCTCACTGGGATACAGTTCCTGAAGATGATGACTCTCACTGGGATACAGTTGCTGAAGGTGCTGTATCTCACTGGGATACAGTTTCTGAAATTGCTGACTCTCAGAGGGATACTGTTCCTGAAAGTGCTGAAACTGACTGGGACACAGCTCCTGAAGGTGCTGAACCTCACTGCGATACAGTTCCTGAAGGATCTGACACTCACTGGGACAGAGATCCTGAAGGTGCTAAACCTCACTGGGATACAGTTCGTGAAATTGCTGTCTCTCACTGTGACACAGATCCTGGAGGTACTATCTCTCACTGGGACATAGATCCTGAAGGTTCTGTCTCTCACTGGGATACAGTTCCTGATGGTGCCGACTCTCACTGGATACAGTTCCTGAAGGTGCTAAGTCTCACTGGGATACAGTTCCTGAATGTGCTGACTGTCACTGGGATACAGTTCCTGAATGTGCTAACTCTCACTGGGACACCGTTCCTGAAAGTGCTGACCGTCACTGGGATACAGTTCCTGATGGTGCTGTCTCTCGCTGGGATACAGTTCCTGAAGGTGCTGACTCTCACTGGGATAAAGTTCCTACAGGTGCTAAGTCTCACTGGGGTACAGTTCCTGAAGGTGCTCATTCTCAGTGGGACTCAGTTCCTGAAGGTGCAGACCCTCACTGCGATACAGTTCTTGAATGTGCCGACCCACACTGGCATACAGTTCCAGAACGTGCTGACTCTCACTGGGATACAGTTCATGAAGGTGCTGACTCCCACTGGGATTCAGTTCCTGAAGGGGCTAAGACTCAGTGGGATACAGTACCTGAAGGTGCTAACTCTCACTGGGACACCGTTCCTGAAAGTGCTGACCGTCACTGGGATACAGTTCCTGATGGTGCTGTCTCTCGCTGGGATACAGTTTCTGAAGGTGCTGACTCTCAATGGGATAAAGTTCCTGAAGGTACTAACTCTCACTGAGGTACAGTTCCGGATGGATCTGACTCTCACTGGGATACAGATCCTGAAGGTGATGACTCTCACTGGGATAAAGTTCCTGCAGGTGCTAAGTCTCACTGGGGTACAGTTCCTGAAGGTGCTCATTCTCACTGGGACTCAGTTCCTGAAGTTGCAGACCCTCACTGAGAAACAGTTCTTGAATGTGCCGCCCCTCACTGGGATACAGTTCCAGCACGTGCTGACTGTCACTGGGGTACAGTTCCTGAAGATGGTGAAACTCACTGGGAACCAGTTCCTGAAGGTGCTGACTCCCACTGGGATTCAGTTCCTGAAGGGGCTAACACTCGCTGGGATACAGTTCCTGAAGGATCCGACTCTCACTGGGATACAGTTCCTGAAGTTGCTGACACTCACTGGGGTACAGTTCCTGATGGTGCTGACTGTCACTGGGGTACAGTTCCTGAAGTTGGTGACATCAGTGGGAAACAGTTCCTGAAGGTGCTGACTCTCACTGGGGTACAGTTCCAGAAGGTGCTGACCTTCAGTGGGATACAGTTCCTGATGGTGCTGAACCTCACTGGGATACAGTTCCTGAAGGTGCTGAACCTCACTGGGATACAGTTCCAGAATGTGCTGACTCTCACTGGGATACAGTTCCTGATGGTGCTGACTCCCACTGGGATTCAGTTCCTGAAGGGGCTAACTCTCACTGGGATACAGTTCCTGAAGTTGCTGACTCTCACTGGGGTACAGTTCCTGATGGTGCTGACTGTCACTGGGGTACAGTTCCTGAAGATGATGACACTCAGTGGGAAACAGTTCCTGAAGATGATGACACTCAGATGGAAACAGTTCCTGAAGTGGCTGACTCTCACTGGGGTACAATTCCTGAAGGATCTGACTCTCACTGGGATACAGTTCCAGAAGTTGCTGACTCTCACTGGGGTAGAGTTCCTGATGGTGCTGATTGTCACTGGGGTACAGTTCCTGAAGATGGTGAAACTCACTGGGAACCAGTTCCTGAAGGTGCTGTCTCTCACTGGGATACAGTTCCTGAAGGTGCTGACTCTCACTGGGATACAGTTCCTGTAGGTGCTGACTCTCACTGGGACACAGCTCCTGAAGGTGCTGACTCTCACTGGGATACAGTTCCTGAAGGTGCTATCTCTCACTGGGATACAGTTCCTGAAGTTGCTGACTCTCACTGGGATACAGTTCCTGAAGGTGCTGACCTTCACTGGGATACAGTTCCTGAAGGTGCTGACCCTCACTGGGAAACAGTTCTTGAATGTGCCGCCCCTCACTGGGATACAGTTCCAGCACGTGCTGACTCTCACTGGGATACAGTTCCTGAAGGTGCTGACTCCCACTGGGATTCAGTTACTGAAGGGGCTAAGTCTCGCTGGGATACAGTTCCTGAAGGATCCGACTCTCACTGGGATACAGTTCCTGAAGTTGCTGACACTCACTGGGGTACAGTTCCTGATGGTGCTGACTGTCACTGGGGTACAGTTCCTGAAGATGATGACACTCAGTGGGAAAAGTTCCAGAACGTGCTGACTCTCAGTGGGATACAGTTCCTGAAGTTTCTGACTCTCACTGGGATACAGTTCCTGAAGATGCTGATTCTCACTGGCATACAGATCCTGAGGTGCGGATGCTCACCCTGATACAGTTCCTGATGGTCCTGACTCACACAGTGATATAGTTCCAAAAGGGGCTGCTTCTCACTCGGATACTGTTCCTGAAGGTGCTGTCTCTCACTGGGATACAGTTCCTGAAGGTGCTGACTCTCACTGGGACTCAGTTCCTGAAGGTGCTGTCTCTCACTGGGATACGGTTCCTGAAGTTGCTGTCTCTCACTGGGATACAGTTCCTGAAGGGGCTGTTTCTCACTGGGACACAGATCATGTAGGTGCTATCTCTCACTGGGACATAGATCCTGAAGGTGCTGTCTCTCACTCGGATACAGTTCCTGATGGTGCTTTACTCACTGGGATTCAGTTACTGATGGTGCTGACTCTCCCTTGGATACAGTTCCTGATAGGTGCTGACCCACACTGGGATACAGTTCCTGAAGGCGCTGACTCTCACTGGAATACACATTCTGATGGTGCTGACTCTCAATGGGATACAGTTCCAGAACGTGCTGACTCTCACTGGGATACAGTTCCTGAAGGTGCTGACTCCGACTGGGGTTCAGTTCCTGAAGGGGCTAACTCTCACTGGTATACAGTTCCTGAAGGATCTGACTCTCACTGGGATACAGTTCCAGAAGTTGCTGACTCTCACTGGGGTAGAGTTCCTGATGGTGCTGATTGTCACTGGGGTACAGTTCCTGAAGATGGTGAAACTCACTGGGAACCAGTTCCTGAAGGTGCTGTCTCTCACTGGGATACAGTTCCAGAAGGTGCTGACTCTCACTGGGATACAGTTCCTGTAGGTGCTGACTCTCACTGGGACACAGCTCCTGAAGGTGCTGACTCTCACTGGGATACAGTTCCTGAAGGTGCTGACCTTCACTGGGATACAGTTCCTGAAGTTGCTGACTCTCACTGGGATACAGTTCCTGAAGTTGCTGACTCTCACTGGGATACAGTTCCTGAAGGTGCTGACCTTCACTGGGATACAGTTCCTGAAGTTGCTGACTCTCACTGGGATACAGTTCCTGAAGATGATGACTCTCACTGGGATACAGTTGCTGAAGGTGCTGTATCTCACTGGACTACAGTTTCTGAAATTGCTGACTCTCAGAGGGATACTGTTCCTGAAAGTGCTGAAACTGACTGGGACACAGCTCCTGAAGGTGCTGAACCTCACTGCGATACAGTTCCTGAAGGATCTGACACTCACTGGGACAGAGATCCTGAAGGTGCTAAACCTCACTGGAATACAGTTCGTGAAATTGCTGTCTCTCACTGTGACACAGATCCTGGAGGTACTATCTCTCACTGGGACATAGATCCTGAAGGTTCTGTCTCTCACTGGGATACAGTTCCTGATGGTGCCGACTCTCACTGGATACAGTTCCTGAAGGTGCTAAGTCTCACTGGGATACAGTTCCTGAATGTGCTGACTGTCGCTGGGATACAGTTCCTGAATGTGCTAACTCTCACTGGGACACCGTTCCTGAAAGTGCTGACCGTCACTGGGATACAGTTCCTGATGGTGCTGTCTCTCGCTGGGATACAGTTCCTGAAGGTGCTCATTCTCAGTGGGACTCAGTTCCTGAAGGTGCAGACCCTCACTGCGATACAGTTCTTGAATGTGCCGACCCACACTGGCATACAGTTCCAGAACGTGCTGACTCTCACTGGGATACAGTTCCTGAAGGTGCTGACTCCCACTGGGATTCAGTTCCTGAAGGGGCTAAGACTCAGTGGGATACAGTACCTGAAGGTGCTAACTCTCACTGGGACACCGTTCCTGAAAGTGCTGACCGTCACTGGGATACAGTTCCTGATGGTGCTGTCTCTCGCTGGGATACAGTTTCTGAAGGTGCTGACTCTCAATGGGATAAAGTTCCTGAAGGTACTGACTCTCACTGAGGTACAGTTCCGGATGGATCTGACTCTCACTGGGATACAGATCCTGAAGGTGATGACTCTCACTGGGATAAAGTTCCTGCAGGTGCTAAGTCTCACTGGGGTACAGTTCCTGAAGGTGCTCATTCTCACTGGGACTCAGTTCCTGAAGTTGCAGACCCTCACTGGGAAACAGTTCTTGAATGTGCCGCCCCTCACTGGGATACAGTTCCAGCACGTGCTGACTGTCACTGGGGTACAGTTCCTGAAGATGGTGAAACTCACTGGGAACCAGTTCCTGAAGGTGCTGACTCCCACTGGGATTCAGTTCCTGAAGGGGCTAACTCTCGCTGGGATACAGTTCCTGAAGGATCCGACTCTCACTGGGATACAGTTCCTGTAGTTGCTGACACTCACTGGGGTACAGTTCCTGATGGTGCTGACTGTCACTGGGGTACAGTTCCTGAAGTTGGTGACATCAGTGGGAAACAGTTCCTGAAGGTGCTGACTCTCACTGGGGTACAGTTCCAGAAGGTGCTGACCTTCAGTGGGATACAGTTCCTGATGGTGCTGAACCTCACTGGGATACAGTTCCTGAAGGTGCTGAACCTCACTGGGATACAGTTCCAGAATGTGCTGACTCTCACTGGGATACAGTTCCTGATGGTGCTGACTCCCACTGGGATTCAGTTCCTGAAGGGGCTAACTCTCACTGGGATACAGTTCCTGAAGTTGCTGACTCTCACTGGGGTACAGTTCCTGATTGTGCTGACTGTCACTGGGGTACAGTTCCTGAAGATGATGACACTCAGTGGGAAACAGTTCCTGAAGATGATGACACTCAGATGGAAACAGTTCCTGAAGTGGCTGACTCTCACTGGGGTACAATTCCTGAACCTGCTTACTCTCTCTGGAATACAGTTTCTGATGGTGCTGACTCTCGCTGGGATACAGTTCCTGATGGTGCTGAACCTCACTGGGATACAGTTCCTGAAGGTGCTGACTCTCACTGGGACACACATGCAGAATGTGCTGTCTCTCACTGGGATACAATTCCTGAACGTGCTTACTCTCTCTGGAATACAGTTTCTGATGGTGCTGACTGTCTCTGGGATACAGTTTCTGATGGTGCTGAACCACACTGGGACACAGTTCCTGTAGGTGCTGACTCTCACTGGGACACAGCTCCTGAAGGTGCTGACTCTCGATGGGATACAGTTCTTGAAGGATATCTCTCTCACTGGGTCAGAGATCCTAAAGGTGCTGACCTTCACTGGGATACAGTTCCTGAAGGTGCTGACCCTCACCGGAATACAGTTCCTGATTGTGCTGTCACTCAGTGGGTCACAGATCCTGAAGGTGCTGTCTCTGACAGGGATACTGTTCCTGATGGTGCTGACTCTCACTGGGATACAGTTCCTGAAGTTGCTGACTCTCACTGGGATACAGTTCCTGAAGGTGCTAAGTCTCACTGGGATACAGTTTCTGAAGGTGCTGACACTCACTGGGATACAGTTCCTGAAGGTGCTGACTCTCAATGGGATACAGTTCCTGAAGGTGCTGACTCTCACTGGGGTACAGTTCCTGTAGGTTCTGTCTCTCACTGGGATAGAGTTCCTGAAGGTGCTGTCTCTCACTGGGATACAGTTCCTAAAGGCGATGACTCTCACTGGGATACAGTTCCTGAAGGTGATGACTCTCACTGGGATACAGTTCCTGAAGGTGCTGACCCTCACTTGGATAGAGTTCCTGAATGTGCTGACTCTCACTGGGGTACAGTTCCTGTAGGTGCTGAATCTCACTGGGACACAGTTCCTGAAGTTGATGACTCTCACTGGGGTACAGTTCCTGAAGGATCTTACTCTCACTGGGATAAATATCCTTCACGTTACTGACACTCACTGGGATACAGTTCCTGAAGGTGCTAACTCTCACTGTGAAACAGTTCCACAAGGTGATGACTCTCACTAGGAAACTGTTCCTGAAGGTGCTGATCCTCACTGGGATACAGTTCCTGAAGGATCTGACTCTCACTGGGATACAGTTCCTGAAGGTGCTGACTCTCACTGGGACACCGATCCTGAAGGTGTGTGTCTCACTGGGATACAGTTCCTGAATATCCTGAGGCTCACCAGGGTACAGTTCCTGAAGGTGCTGACTTTCACTTGGATACAGTTCCTGAAGGTGAAGACTCCCACTCGGACAAAGTTCCTGTATGTGTTGACCCTCACTGGGATACAGTTCCTGAAGGTGCTGACTTTAACTTTCTTGGAGTTCCTGAAGGTGCTGACTCTCACTGGGATACAGTTCCTGAAGGTGCTGTCGCTCACTTGGACACAGATCTTCAAAGTGTTGTCCCTGAATGGGGTACAGTGCCTGAAGGGGCTGACTGTGAGTGGGATACATTTCCTGAAGTTTCTGTCTCACACTACGATATAGTTCCTGATGGTGCTAACTCTCACTGGGATATAATTCCTGAAGGTGCTGACTCTCACTGGGATACAGTTCCTGAAGGTGTTGTCTTTCACTAGGATAAAGTTCCTGAATATGCTGAGTCTCACTGGGGTACAATTCCAGATGGTGCGGACTCTCATGGGATACAGTACCCAAAGGAGCTGACTCTCACTGGGACTCAGTTCCTGAAGGTACTGACTCTCCCTGGGATACAGTTCTTGAAGTTGCTGACTCTCAGTGGGATGCAGTTCCTGAAGGGGCTGTCTCTCACTGGGACACAGGTCCTGGAGGTGCTATCTCTCACTGGGACATAGATCCTGAAGGTGCTGTCTCTCACTCGGATACAGTTCCTGATGGTGCTTTACTCACTGGGATTCAGTTACTGATGGTGCTGACTCTCCATTGGATACAGTTCCTGATAGGTGCTGACCCTCACTGGGATACAGTTCCTGAAGGTGCTGACTTTCACTGGAATACAGATTCTGATGGTGTTGACTCTAACTGGGATACAATTCCAGAACGTGCTGGCTCACACTGGGATACAGTTGCTGAAGGTGCTGACTCCCACTGGGATTCAGTTCCTGAAGTGGGTAACTCTCACTGGGATACAGTTCCTGAAGGATCTGACTCTCACTGGGATACAGTTCCTGTAGGTGCTGACACTCACTGGAGTACAGTTCCTGAAGGTGCTGTCTCTCACTGGGATACAGTTCCTGATGGTGCTGACTCTCCTTTGGATACAGTTCCAGATGGTGCTGACTCTCACTGGGATACAGTTCCTGTGGTTTCTGACTCTCACTGGGATACAGTTCCTGAAGTTGCTGACACTCACTGGGGTACAGTTCCTGAAGGTGCTGACTCTCACTGGGATACATTTCCTGAAGTTGCTGACTCTCAGTGGGATACAGTTCATGAAGGTGCTGACTCTCACTGGGATACAGATCCTGAGGTGTGGAACCTCACCTGGATACAGTTCCAGATGGTGCTGACTCTCAGTGGGATACAGTTCCTGAAGTTTCTGACTCTCACTGGGATACAGTTCCTGAAGATGCTGATTCTCACTGGCATACAGATCCTGAGGTGCGGATCCTCACCCTGATACAGTTCCTGATGGTCCTGACTCACACAGTGATATAGTTCCTAAAGGGGCTGATTCTCACTCGGATACTGTTCCTGAAGGTGCTGTCTCTCACTGGGATACAGTTCCTGTGGTTTCTGACTCTCACTGGGATACAGTTCCTGAAGGTGGTGACTCTCACTGGGACACAGTTCCTGAAGGTGCTGATTCTCACTGGCATACAGTTCCTGAGGTGCGGAACCTCACCTGGATACAGTTCCAGATGGTGCTGACTCTCAGTGGGATACAGTTCCTGAAGTTTCTGACTCTCACTGGGATACAGTTCCTGAAGATGCTGATTCTCACTGGCATACAGATCCTGAGGTGCGGATCCTCACCCTGATACAGTTCCTGATGGTCCTGACTCACACAGTGATATAGTTCCTAAAGGGGCTGATTCTTACTCGGATACTGTTCCTGAAGGTGTTGTCTCTCACTGGGATACGGTTCCTGAAGTTGCTGTCTCTCACTGGGATACAGTTCCTGAAGGGGCTGTTTCTCACTGGGACACAGATCATGTAGGTGCTATCTCTCACTGGGACATAGATCCTGAAGGTGCTGTCTCTCACTCGGATACAGTTCCTGATGGTGCTTTACTCACTGGGATTCAGTTACTGATGGTGCTGACTCTCCCTTGGATACAGTTCCTGATAGGTGCTGACCCACACTGGGATACAGTTCCTGAAGGTGCTGACTCTCACTGGAATACACATTCTGATGGTGCTGGCTCTCAATGGGATACAGTTCCAGAACGTGCTGACTCTCACTGGGATACAGTTCCTGAAGGTGCTGACTCCCACTGGGGTTCAGTTCCTGAAGGGGCTAACTCTCACTGGGATACAATTCCTGAAGGTGCTGACTCTCACTGGGAGACAGTTCCAGAAGTTGCTGGCTCTCACTGGGGTACAGTTCCTGATGGTGCTGACTGTCACTGGGGTACAGTTCCTGAAGATGGTGAAACTCACTGGGAACCAGTTCCTGAAGGTGGTGACTCTCACTGGGGTTCAGTTCCAGAAGGTGCTGACTCTCACTTGGAACCAGTTCCTGAAGGTGCTGTCTCTCACTGGGATACAGTTCCTGAAGGTGCTGACTCTCACTGGGATACAGTTCCTGAAGTTGCTGACTCTCACTGGGATACAGTTCCTGAAGGTGCTGACCTTCAATGGGATACAGTTCCTGAAGGTGCTGACCCTCACTGGGATATAGTTCCTGATGGTGCTGTCTCTCAGTGGGACACAGATCCTGAAGGTGCTGTCTCTGACTGGGATACTGTTCCTGATGGTGCTGACTCTCACTGGGATACAGTTCCTGAAGTTGCTGACTCTCACTGGGATACAGTTCCTGAAGATGATGACTCTCACTGGGATACAGTTGCTGAAGGTGCTGTATCTCACTGGGATACAGTTTCTGAAATTGCTGAGTCTCACAGGGATACTGTTCCTGAAAGTGCTGAAACTGACTGGGACACAGCTCCTGAAGGTGCTGAACCTCACTGCGATACAGTTCCTGAAGGATCTGACACTCACTGGGACAGAGATCCTGAAGGTGCTAAACCTCACTGGGATACAGTTCGTGAAATTGCTGTCTCTCACTGTGACACAGATCCTGGAGGTACTATCTCTCACTGGGACATAGATCCTGAAGGTTCTGTCTCTCACTGGGATACAGTTCCTGATGGTGCCGACTCTCACTGGATACAGTTCCTGAAGGTGCTAAGTCTCACTGGGATACAGTTCCTGAATGTGCTGACTGTCACTGGGATACAGTTCCTGAATGTGCTAACTCTCACTGGGACACCGTTCCTGAAAGTGCTGACCGTCACTGGGATACAGTTCCTGATGGTGCTGTCTCTCGCTGGGATACAGTTCCTGAAGGTGCTGACTCTCACTGGGATAAAGTTCCTACAGGTGCTAAGTCTCACTGGGGTACAGTTCCTGAAGGTGCTCATTCTCAGTGGGACTCAGTTCCTGAAGGTGCAGACCCTCACTGCGATACAGTTCTTGAATGTGCCGACCCACACTGGCATACAGTTCCAGAACGTGCTGACTCTCACTGGGATACAGTTCCTGAAGGTGCTGACTCCCACTGGGATTCAGTTCCTGAAGGGGCTAAGACTCAGTGGGATACAGTACCTGAAGGTGCTAACTCTCACTGGGACACCGTTCCTGAAAGTGCTGACCGTCACTGGGATACAGTTCCTGATGATGCTGTCTCTCGCTGGGATACAGTTTCTGAAGGTGCTGACTCTCAATGGGTTAAAGTTCCTGAAGGTACTGACTCTCACTGAGGTACAGTTCCGGATGGATCTGACTCTCACTGGGATACAGATCCTGAAGGTGATGACTCTCACTGGGATAAAGTTCCTGCAGGTGCTAAGTCTCACTGGGGTACAGTTCCTGAAGGTGCTCATTCTCACTGGGACTCAGTTCCTGAAGTTGCAGACCCTCACTGAGAAACAGTTCTTGAATGTGCCGCCCCTCACTGGGATACAGTTCCAGCACGTGCTGACTGTCACTGGGATACAGTTCCTGAAGGTGCTGACTCCCACTGGGATTCAGTTACTGAAGGGGCTAACTCTCGCTGGAATACAGTTCCTGAAGGATCTGACTCTCACTGGGACACAATTCCTGAAGTTGCTGACACTCACTGGGGTACAGTTCCTGATGGTGCTGACTGTCATTGGGGTACAGTTCTCTAAGTTGGTGACATCAGTGGGAAACAGTTCCTGAAGGTGCTGACTCTCACTGGGATACAGTTCCAGAAGGTGCTGACCTTCAGTGGGATACAGTTCCTGATGGTGCTGAACCTCACTTTGATACAGTTGCTGAAGGTGCTGACTCTCACTTGGATACAGTTCCAGAACGTGCTGACTCTCACTGGGATACAGTTCCTGAAGGTGCTGACTCCCACTGGGATTCAGTTCCAGAAGGGGCTAACTCTCTCTGGGATACAGTTCCTGAAGGATCTGACTCTCACAGGGATACAATTCCTGAAGTTGCTGACTCTCACTGGGGTACAGTTCCTGATGGTGCTGACTGTCACTGGGGTACAGTTCCTGAAGATGATGACACTCAGTGGGAAAAGTTCCTGAAGGTGCTGACTCTCACTGGGGTACAGTTCCAGAAGGTGCTGACCTTCAGTGGGATACAGTTCCTGATGGTGCTGACTCTCACTGGGATACAGTTCCTCAAGGTGCTGACCCACACTGGGATACAGTTCCTGAAGGTGCTGACTCTCACTGGAATACACATTCTGATGGTGCTGACTCTCAATGGGATACAGTTCCTTAAGGTGCTGACTCTCACTGGGCTACAGTTCCTGAAGGTGCTTACTCTCTCTGGAATACAGTTTCTGATGGTGCTGACTCTCACTGGGATACAGTTGCTGTCGGCGCTGTCTCTCATTCGGACGTGGCTCCTGAAGGTGCTGACTCTCACTGGGATACAGTTCCTGAAGGTGCTGTCTCTCACTGGGATACAGTTCCTGAAGTTGCTGACTCTCACTGGGATACAGTTCCTGTAGGTGCTGACTCTCACTGGGACACAGCTCCTGAAGGTGCTGGCCCTCACTGGGATACAGTTCTTGAAGGATATCTCTCTCACTGGGTCACAGATCCTGAAGGTGCTGACCTTCACTGGGATACAGTTCCTGAAGGTGCTGACCCTCACTGGGATACAGTTTCTGATGGTGCTGTCTCTCAGTGCGACACAGATCCTGAAGGTGCTGTCTCTGACTGGGATACTGTTCCTGATGGTGCTGACTCTCACTGGGATACAGTTCCTGAAGTTGCTGACTCTCACTGGAATACAGTTCCTGAAGATGATGACTCTCACTGGGATACAGTTCCTGAAGGTGCTGACTCTCACTGGGATACAGTTTCTGAAATTGCTGACTCTCACAGGGATACTGTTCCTGAAGGTGCTGAAACTCAATGGGACATAGCTCCTGAAGGTGCTGAACCTCACTGCGATACAGTTCCTGAAGGATCTGACTCTCACTGGGATAGAGATCCTGAAGGTGCTAAACCTCACTGGGATACAGTTCGTGAAATTGCTGTCTCTCACTGTGAAACAGATCCTGGAGGTACTATCTCTCACTGGGACATAGATCCTGAAGGTGCTGTCTCTCACTGGGATACAGTTCCTGATGGTGCCGACTCTCACTGGATACAGTTCCTGAAGGTGCTAAGTCTCACTGGGATACAGTTCCTGAAGGTGCTGACTGTCGCTGGGATACAGTTCCTGAAGGTGCTATCTCTCACTGGGACACCGTTCCTGAAAGTGCTGACCGTCACTGGGATACAGTTCCTGATGGTGCTGTCTCTTGCTGGGATACAGTTTCTGAAGGTGCTGACTCTCGGATAAAGTTCCTGAAGGTACTGACTCTCACTGAGGTACAGTTCCTGAAGGTGCTGACTCTCACTGGGATACAGTTCCTGAAGTTGCTGACTCTCACTGGGGTACTGTTCCTGATGGTGCTGACTGTCACTGGGGTACAGTTCCTGAAGATGATGACACTCAGTGGGAAACAGTTCCTGAAGGTGCTGACTCTCACTGGGGTACAATTCCTGAACCTGCTTACTCTCTCTGGGATACAGTTTCTGATGGTGCTGACTCTCGCTGGGATACAGTTCCTGATGGTGCTGAACCTCACTGGGATACAGTTCCTGAAGTTGCTGACTCTCACTGGGACACACATGCAGAATGTGCTGTAACTCACTGGGATACAATTCCTGAACGTGCTTACTCTCTCTGGAATACAGTTTCTGATGGTGCTGACTCTCACTGGGACACTGCTCCTGAAGGTGCTGACCCTCACTGGGATACAGTTCTTGAAGGATATCTCTCTCACTGGGTCACAGATCCTGAAGGTGCTGACCTTCACTGGGATACAGTTCCTGAAGGTGCTGACCCTCACCGGAATACAGTTCCTGATTGTGCTGTCACTCGGTGGGACACAGATCCTGAAGGTGCTGTCTCTGACAGGGATACTGTTCCTGATGGTGCTGACTCTCACTGGGATAGAGTTCCTGAAGTTGCTGACTCTCACTGGGATACTGTTCCTGAAGTTGCTAAGTCTCACTGGGATACAGTTCCTGAAGGTGCTGACTCTCACTGGGATACAGTTCCTGAAGGTGCTGACTCTCAGAGGGATACTGTTCCTGAAGGTGCTGACTCTCACTGGGGTACAGTTCCTGTCGGTGCTGACTCTCACTGGGATAGAGTTCCTGAAGGTGCTGTCTCTCACTGGGATACAGTTCCTAAAGGTGATGACTCTCACTGGGATACAGTTCCTGAAGGTGATGACTCTCACTGGGATACAGTTCCTGAAGGTACTGACCCTCACTTGGATAGAGTTCCTGAATGTGCTGACTCTCACTGGGGTACAGTTCCTGTAGGTGCTGAATCTCACTGGGACACAGCTCCTGAAGGTGCTGACCCTCACTGGGGTACAGTTCCTGAAGGATCTGACTCTCACTGGGATACCGATCCTGAAGGTGCTAACGTTCACTGGGATACAGTTTGTGAAGGTGCTGTCTCTCACTGGGAGACAGATCCTGGAGGTACTATCTCTCACTGGGACATAGATCTCACTGTCTCTCACTGGGATACTCTTCCTGATGGTGCCGACTCTCACTGGATACAGTTCCTTAAGGTGCTGACTCTCACTGGGATACAGTTCCTGAAGGTGCTTACTCTCTCTGGAATACAGTTTCTGATGGTGCTGACTCTCACTGGGATACAGTTGCTGTCGGCGCTGTCTCTCACTCGGACATAGCTCCTGAAGGTGCTGACTCTCACTGGGATACAGTTCCTGAAGGTGCTGTCTCTCACTGGGATACAGTTCCTGAAGTTGCTGACTCTCACTGGGATACAGCTCCTGTAGGTGCTGACTCTCACTGGGACACAGCTCCTGAAGGTGCTGACCCTCACTGGGATACAGTTCTTGAAGGATATCTCTCTCACTGGGTCACAGATCCTGAAGGTGCTGACCTTCACTGGGATACAGTTCCTGAAGGTGCTAAGTCTCACTGGGATACAGTTCCTGAAGGTGCTGACTCTCACTGGGATACAGTTCCTGAAGGTGCTGACTCTCAGAGGGATACTGTTCCTGAAGGTGCTGACTCTCACTGGGGTACAGTTCCTGTCGGTGCTGACTCTCACTGGGATAGTGTTCCTGAAGGTGCTGTCTCTCACTGGGATACAGTTCCTAAAGGTGATGACTCTCACTGGGATACAGTTCCTGAAGGTGATGACTCTCACTGGGATACAGTTCCTGAAGGTACTGACCCTCACTTGGATAGAGTTCCTGAATGTGCTGACTCTCACTGGGGTACAGTTTCTGAAGGATCTGACTCTAACTGGGATACCGATCCTGAAGGTGCTGACGTTCATTGGGATACAGTTTGTGAAGGTGCTGTCTCTCACTGGGAGACAGATCCTGGAGGTACTATCTCTCACTGGGACATAGATCCTGAAGGTGTTGTCTCTCACTGGGATACTCTTCCTGATGGTGCCGACTCTCACTGGATACAGTTCCTTAAGGTGCTGACTCTCACTGGGATACAGTTCCTGAAGGTGCTTACTCTCTCTGGAATACAGTTTCTGATGGTGCTGACTCTCACTGGGATACAGTTGCTGTCGGCGCTGTCTCTCACTCGGACATAGCTCCTGAAGGTGCTGCCTCTCACTGGGATACAGTTCCTGAAGGTGCTGTCTCTCACTGGGATACAGTTCCTGAAGTTGCTGACTCTCACTGGGATACAGTTCCTGTAGGTGCTGACTCTCACTGGGACACAGCTCCTGAAGGTGCTGACCCTCACTGGGATACAGTTCTTGAAGGATATCTCTCTCACTGGGTCACAGATCCTGAAGGTGCTGACCTTCACTGGGATACAGTTCCTGAAGGTGCTGACCCTCACTGGGATACAGTTCCTGATGGTGCTGTCTCTCAGTGCGACACAGATCCTGAAGGTGCTGTCTCTGACTGGGATACTGTTCCTGATGGTGCTGACTCTCACTGGGATACAGTTCCTGAAGTTGCTGACTCTCACTGGAATACAGTTCCTGAAGATGATGACTCTCACTGGGATACAGTTCCTGAAGGTGCTGACTCTCACTGGGATACAGTTTCTGAAATTGCTGACTCTCACAGGGATACTGTTCCTGAAGGTGCTGAAACTCACTGGGACATAGCTCCTGAAGGTGCTGAACCTCACTGCGATACAGTTCCTGAGGGATCTGACTCTCACTGGGATAGAGATCCTGAAGGTGCTAAACCTCACTGGGATACAGTTCGTGAAATTGCTGTCTCTCACTGTGAAACAGATCCTGGAGGTACTATCTCTCACTGGGACATAGATCCTGAAGGTGCTGTCTCTCACTGGGATACAGTTCCTGATGGTGCCGACTCTCACTGGGACACCGTTCCTGAAAGTGCTGACCGTCTCTGGGATACAGTTCCTGATGGTGCTGTCTCTTGCTGGGATACAGTTTCTGAAGGTGCTGACTCTCGGATAAAGTTCCTGAAGGTACTGACTCTCACTGAGGTACAGTTCCTGAAGGTGCTGACTCTCACTGGGATACAGTTCCTGAAGTTGCTGACTCTCACTGGGGTACCGTTCCTGATGGTGCTGACTGTCACTGGGGTACAGTTCCTGAAGATGATGACACTCAGTGGGAAACAGTTCCTGAAGGTGCTGACTCTCACTGGGGTACAATTCCTGAACCTGCTTACTCTCTCTGGGATACAGTTTCTGATGGTGCTGACTCTCGCTGGGATACAGTTCCTGATGGTGCTGAACCTCACTGGGATACAGTTCCTGAAGGTGCTGACTCTCACTGGGACACACATGCAGAATGTGCTGTCTCTCACTGGGATACAATTCCTGAACGTGCTTACTCTCTCTGGAATACAGTTTCTGATGGTGCTGACTGTCTCTGGGATACAGTTCCTGATGGTGCTGAACCACACTGGGATACAGTTCCTGTAGGTGCTGACTCTCACTGGGACACAGCTCCTGAAGGTGCTGACCCTCACTGGGATACAGTTCTTGAAGGATATCTCTCTCACTGGGTCACAGATCCTGAAGGTGCTGACCTTCACTGGGATACAGTTCCTGAAGGTGCTGTCTCTCACTGGGATACTGTTCCTAAAGGTGATGACTCTCACTGGGATACAGTTCCTGAAGGTGATGACTCTCACTGGGATACAGTTCCTGAAGGTACTGACCCTCACTTGGATAGAGTTCCTGAATGTGCTGTCTCTCACTGGGGTACAGTTCCTGTAGGTGCTGAATCTCACTGGGACACAGCTCCTGAAGGTGCTGACCCTCACTGGGGTACAGTTCCTGAAGGATCTGACTCTCACTGGGATACCGATCCTGAAGGTGCTAACGTTCACTGGGATACAGTTTGTGAAGGTGCTGTCTCTCACTGGGAGACAGATCCTGGAGGTACTATCTCTCACTGGGACATAGATCCTGAAGGTGTTGTCTCTCACTGGGATACTCTTCCTGATGGTGCCGACTCTCACTGGATACAGTTCCATAAGGTGCTGACTCTCACTGGGATACAGTTCCTGAAGGTGCTTACTCTCTCTGGAATACAGTTTCTGATGGTGCTGACTCTCACTGGGATACAGTTGCTGTCGGCGCTGTCTCTCACTCGGACATAGCTCCTGAAGGTGCTGACTCTCACTGGGATACAGTTCCTGAAGGTGCTGTCTCTCACTGGGATACAGTTCCTGAAGTTGCTGACTCTCACTGGGATACAGTTCCTGTAGGTGCTGACCCTCACTGGGATACAGTTCTTGAAGGATATCTCTCTCACTGGGTCACAGATCCTGAAGGTGCTGACCTTCACTGGGATACAGTTCCTGAAGGTGCTGACCCTCACTGGGATACAGTTCCTGATGGTGTTGTCTCTCAGTGGGACACAGATCCTGAAGGTGCTGTCTCTGACTGGGATACTGTTCCTGATGGTGCTGACTCTCACTGGGATACAGTTCCTGAAGTTGCTGACTCTCACTGGAATACAGTTCCTGAAGATGATGACTATCACTGGGATACAGTTCCTGAAGGTTCTGACTCTCACTGGGATACAGTTTCTGAAATTGCTGACTCTCACAGGGATACTGTTCCTGAAGGTGCTGAAACTCACTGGGACATAGCTCCTGAAGGTGCTGAACCTCACTGCGATACAGTTCCTGAAGGATCTGACTCTCACTGGGATAGAGATCCTGAAGGTGCTAAACCTCACTGGGATACAGTTCGTGAAATTGCTGTCTCTCACTGTGAAACAGATCCTGGAGGTACTATCTCAAACTGGGACATAGATCCTGAAGGTGCTGTCTCTCACTGGGATACAGTTCCTGATGGTGCCGACTCTCACTGGATACAGTTCCTGAAGGTGCTAAGTCTCACTGGGATACAGTTCCTGAAGGTGCTGACTGTCGCTGGGATACAGTTCCTGAAGGTGCGAACTCTCACTGGAACACCGTTCCTGAAAGTGCTGACCGTCTCTGGGATACAGTTCCTGATGGTGCTGTCTCTTGCTGGGATACAGTTTCTGCAGGTGCTGACTCTCGGATAAAGTTCCTGAAGGTACTGACTCTCACTGAGGTACAGTTCCTGAAGGTGCTGACTCTCACTGGGATACAGTTCCTGAAGTTGCTGACTCTCACTGGGGTACCGTTCCTGATGGTGCTGACTGTCACTGGGGTACAGTTCCTGAAGATGATGACACTCAGTGGGAAACAGTTCCTGAAGGTGCTGACTCTCACTGGGGTACAATTCCTGAACCTGCTTACTCTCTCTGGGATACAGTTTCTGATGGTGCTGACTCTCGCTGGGATACAGTTCCTGATGGTGCTGAACCTCACTGGGATACAGTTCCTGAAGGTGCTGACTCTCACTGGGACACACATGCAGAATGTGCTGTCTCTCACTGGGATACAATTCCTGAACGTGCTTACTCTCTCTGGAATACAGTTTCTGATGGTGCTGACTGTCTCTGGGATACAGTTCCTGATGGTGCTGAACCACACTGGGATACAGTTCCTGTAGGTGCTGACTCTCACTGGGACACAGCTCCTGAAGGTGCTGACCCTCACTGGGATACAGTTCTTGAAGGATATCTCTCTCACTGGGTCACAGATCCTGAAGGTGCTGACCTTCACTGGGATACAGTTCCTGAAGGTGCTGTCTCTCACTGGGATACTGTTCCTAAAGGTGATGACTCTCACTGGGATACAGTTCCTGAAGGTGATGACTCTCACTGGGATACAGTTCCTGAAGGTACTGACCCTCACTTGGATAGAGTTCCTGAATGTGCTGACTCTCACTGGGGTACAGTTCCTGTAGGTGCTGAATCTCACTGGGACACAGTTCCTGAAGGTGCTGACCCTCACTGGGGTACAGTTCCTGAAGGATCTGACTCTCACTGGGATACCGATCCTGAAGGTGCTAACGTTCACTGGGATACAGTTTGTGAAGGTGCTGTCTCTCACTGGGAGACAGGTCCTGGAGGTACTATCTCTCACTGGGACATAGATCCTGAAGGTGTTGTCTCTCACTGGGATACTCTTCCTGATGGTGCCGACTCTCACTGGATACAGTTCCTTAAGGTGCTGACTCTCACTGGGATACAGTTCCTGAAGGTGCTTACTCTCTCTGGAATACAGTTTCTGATGGTGCTGACTCTCACTGGGATACAGTTGCTGTCGGCGCTGTCTCTCACTCGGACATAGCTCCTGAAGGTGCTGACTCTCACTGGGATACAGTTCCTGAAGGTGCTGTCTCTCACTGGGATACAGTTCCTGAAGTTGCTGACTCTCACTGGGATACAGTTCCTGTAGGTGCTGACCCTCACTGGGATACAGTTCTTGAAGGATATCTCTCTCACTGGGTCACAGATCCTGAAGGTGCTGACCTTCACTGGGATACAGTTCCTGAAGGTGCTGACCCTCACTGGGATACAGTTCCTGATGGTGCTGTCTCTCAGTGGGACACAGATCCTGAAGGTGCTGTCTCTGACTGGGATACTGTTCCTGATGGTGCTGACTCTCACTGGGATACAGTTCCTGAAGTTGCTGACTCTCACTGGAATACAGTTCCTGAAGATGATGACTCTCACTGGGATACAGTTCCTGAAGGTTCTGACTCTCACTGGGATACAGTTTCTGAAATTGCTGACTCTCACAGGGATACTGTTCCTGAAGGTGCTGAAACTCACTGGGACATAGCTCCTGAAGGTGCTGAACCTCACTGCGATACAGTTCCTGAAGGATCTGACTCTCACTGGGATAGAGATCCTGAAGGTGCTAAACCTCACTGGGATACAGTTCGTGAAATTGCTGTCTCTCACTGTGAAACAGATCCTGGAGGTACTATCTCAAACTGGGACATAGATCCTGAAGGTGCTGTCTCTCACTGGGATACAGTTCCTGATGGTGCCGACTCTCACTGGATACAGTTCCTGAAGGTGCTAAGTCTCACTGGGATACAGTTCCTGAAGGTGCTGACTGTCGCTGGGATACAGTTCCTGAAGGTGCGAACTCTCACTGGAACACCGTTCCTGAAAGTGCTGACCGTCTCTGGGATACAGTTCCTGATGGTGCTGTCTCTTGCTGGGATACAGTTTCTGCAGGTGCTGACTCTCGGATAAAGTTCCTGAAGGTACTGACTCTCACTGAGGTACAGTTCCTGAAGGTGCTGACTCTCACTGGGATACAGTTCCTGAAGTTGCTGACTCTCACTGGGGTACCGTTCCTGATGGTGCTGACTGTCACTGGGGTACAGTTCCTGAAGATGATGACACTCAGTGGGAAACAGTTCCTGAAGGTGCTGACTCTCACTGGGGTACAATTCCTGAACCTGCTTACTCTCTCTGGGATACAGTTTCTGATGGTGCTGACTCTCGCTGGGATACAGTTCCTGATGGTGCTGAACCTCACTGGGATACAGTTCCTGAAGGTGCTGACTCTCACTGGGACACACATGCAGAATGTGCTGTCTCTCACTGGGATACAATTCCTGAACGTGCTTACTCTCTCTGGAATACAGTTTCTGATGGTGCTGACTGTCTCTGGGATACAGTTCCTGATGGTGCTGAACCACACTGGGATACAGTTCCTGTAGGTGCTGACTCTCACTGGGACACAGCTCCTGAAGGTGCTGACCCTCACTGGGATACAGTTCTTGAAGGATATCTCTCTCACTGGGTCACAGATCCTGAAGGTGCTGACCTTCACTGGGATACAGTTCCTGAATGTGCTGACCCTCACCGGAATACAGTTCCTGATTGTGCTGTCACTCGGTGGGACACAGATCCTGAAGGTGCTGTCTCTGACAGGGATACTGTTCCTGAAGGTGCTGACTCTCACTGGGGTACAGTTCCTGTCGGTGCTGACTCTCACTGGGATAGATTTCCTGAAGGTGCTGTCTCTCACTGGGATACAGTTCCTAAAGGTGATGACTCTCACTGGGATACAGTTCCTGAAGGTGATAACCATCACTGGGATACAGTTCCTGAAGGTACTGACCCTCACTTGGATAGAGTTCCTGAATGTGCTGACTCTCACTGGGGTACAGTTCCTGTAGGTGCTGAATCTCACTGGGACACAGCTCCTGAAGGTGCTGACCCTCACTGGGGTACAGTTCCTGAAGGATCTGATTCTCACTGGGATACCGATCCTGAAGGTGCTAACGTTCACTGGGATACAGTTTGTGAAGGTGCTGTCTCTCACTGGGAGACAGGTCCTGGAGGTACTATCTCTCACTGGGACATAGATCCTGAAGGTGTTGTCTCTCACTGGGATACTCTTCCTGATGGTGCCGACTCTCACTGGATACAGTTCCTTAAGGTGCTGACTCTCACTGGGATACAGTTCCTGAAGGTGCTGTCTCTCACTGGGATACAGTTCCTAAAGGTGATGACTCTCACTGGGATACAGTTCCTGAAGGTGATAACCATCACTGGGATACAGTTCCTGAAGGTACTGACCCTCACTTGGATAGAGTTCCTGAATGTGCTGACTCTCACTGGGGTACAGTTCCTGTAGGTGCTGAATCTCACTGGGACACAGCTCCTGAAGGTGCTGACCCTCACTGGGGTACAGTTCCTGAAGGATCTGACTCTCACTGGGATACCGATCCTGAAGGTGCTAACGTTCACTGGGATACAGTTTGTGAAGGTGCTGTCTCTCACTGGGAGACAGATCCTGGAGGTACTATCTCTCACTGGGACATAGATCCTGAAGGTGTTGTCTCTCACTGGGATACTCTTCCTGATGGTGCTGACTCTCACTGGGATACCGTTCCCGAAAGTGCTGAGTCTCACAGGGATACAGTTCCTGAAGTTGCTGACTCTCACTGAGGTACAGTTCCTGAAGGATCTTACTCGCACTGGGATAAATATCCTGACGTTACTGACACTCACTGGGATACAGTTCCTGAAGGTGCTAACTCTCACTGTGAAACAGTTCCTCAAGGTGATGACTCTCACTGGGATACAGTTCCTGAAAGTGCTGACTCTCAATGGGATACAGTTTGTGAAGGCGCTGACTCTCACAGGGATACTGTTCCTAAAGGTGCTGGCCCTCACTGGGATACAGTTCTTGTATGTGCCGACCCTCACTGGGATACAGTTTGTGAAGGTGCTGTCTCTCACTGGGACACAGATCCTGAAGGTGCTGTCTCTGAAAAGTATACAGTCCCTGCTGGTTCTGACTGTCACTGGATACAATTCGTGAAGGTGCTGACTCTCACTGGGATATAGTTTCTGATGGTCCTGACTCTCACTGGGGTACAGTTCCTGAAGGTGTTGACTGTCACTGGGACTCAGTTCCTGAAGGTGCTGACTCTCATTGGGATATAGTTCCTGATGGTGCTGTCTCTCAGTGGGACACAGATCCTGAAGGTGCTGTCTCTGACTGGGATACTGTTCCTGATGGTGCTGACTCTCACTGGGATACAGTTCCTGAAGGTGCTGACTCTCATTGGTATACATTTCCTGAAGGTGCTGACCCTCACTGGGACACAGTTCCTGATGGTGCCCACTCACACTTGGACACAGATCCTGAAGGTGCTGTCTCTGACTGGGATACTGTTCCTAATGGTGCTGGCTGTCACTGGGATACAGTTCCTGAACTTGCTGATACTCACAGGGATACTGTTCCTGAAGGTGCTGACTCTCACTGGGACACACATGCAGAATGTGCTGTCTCTCACTGGGATACAATTCCTGAAGGTGCTTACTGTCTCTGGAATACAGTTTCTGATGGTGCTGACTGTCTCTGGGATACAGTTCCTAACGGTGCTGAACCACACTGGGATACAGTTCCTGTAGGTGCTGACTCTCACTGGGACACAGCTCCTGAAGGTGCTGACCCTCACTGGGATACAGATCTTGAAGGATATCTCTCTCACTGGGTCACAGATCCTGAAGGTGCTGACCTTGACTGGGATACAGTTCCTGATGGTGCTGACCCTCACCGGAATACAGTTCCTGATGGTGCTGTCACTCAGTGGGACACAGATCCTGAAGGTGCTGTCTCTGACAGGGATACGGTTCCTGAAGTTGCTGACTCTCACTGGGATACAGTTCCTGAAGGTGCTAAGTCTCACTGGGATACAGTTCCTGAAGGTGCTGACTCTCATTGGTATACATTTCCTGAAGGTGCTGACCCTCACTGGGATACAGTTCCTGAAGGTGCTTACTCTCTCTGGAATACAGTTTCTGATGGTGCTGACTCTCACTGGGATACAGTTGCTGTCGGCGCTGTCTCTCACTCGGACATAGCTCCTGAAGGTGCTGACTCTCACTGGGATACAGTTCCTGAAGGTGCTGTCTCTCACTGGGATACAGTTCCTGAAGTTGCTGACTCTCACTGGGATACAGTTCCTGTAGGTGCTGACCCTCACTGGGATACAGTCCTTGAAGGATATCTCTCTCACTGGGTCACAGATCCTGAAGGTGCTGACCTTCACTGGGATACAGTTCCTGAAGGTGCTGACCCTCACTGGGATACAGTTCCTGATGGTGTTGTCTCTCAGTGGGACACAGATCCTGAAGGTGCTGTCTCTGACTGGGATACTGTTCCTGATGGTGCTGACTCTCACTGGGATACAGTTCCTGAAGTTGCTGACTCTCACTGGAATACAGTTCCTGAAGATGATGACTATCACTGGGATACAGTTCCTGAAGGTTCTGACTCTCACTGGGATACAGTTTCTGAAATTGCTGACTCTCACAGGGATACTGTTCCTGAAGGTGCTGAAACTCACTGGGACATAGCTCCTGAAGGTGCTGAACCTCACTGCGATACAGTTCCTGAAGGATCTGACTCTCACTGGGATAGAGATCCTGAAGGTGCTAAACCTCACTGGGATACAGTTCGTGAAATTGCTGTCTCTCACTGTGAAACAGATCCTGGAGGTACTATCTCAAACTGGGACATAGATCCTGAAGGTGCTGTCTCTCACTGGGATACAGTTCCTGATGGTGCCGACTCTCACTGGATACAGTTCCTGAAGGTGCTAAGTCTCACTGGGATACAGTTCCTGAAGGTGCTGACTGTCGCTGGGATACAGTTCCTGAAGGTGCGAACTCTCACTGGAACACCGTTCCTGAAAGTGCTGACCGTCTCTGGGATACAGTTCCTGATGGTGCTGTCTCTTGCTGGGATACAGTTTCTGCAGGTGCTGACTCTCGGATAAAGTTCCTGAAGGTACTGACTCTCACTGAGGTACAGTTCCTGAAGGTGCTGACTCTCACTGGGATACAGTTCCTGAAGTTGCTGACTCTCACTGGGGTACCGTTCCTGATGGTGCTGACTGTCACTGGGGTACAGTTCCTGAAGATGATGACACTCAGTGGGAAACAGTTCCTGAAGGTGCTGACTCTCACTGGGGTACAATTCCTGAACCTGCTTACTCTCTCTGGGATACAGTTTCTGATGGTGCTGACTCTCGCTGGGATACAGTTCCTGATGGTGCTGAACCTCACTGGGATACAGTTCCTGAAGGTGCTGACTCTCACTGGGACACACATGCAGAATGTGCTGTCTCTCACTGGGATACAATTCCTGAACGTGCTTACTCTCTCTGGAATACAGTTTCTGATGGTGCTGACTGTCTCTGGGATACAGTTCCTGATGGTGCTGAACCACACTGGGATACAGTTCCTGTAGGTGCTGACTCTCACTGGGACACAGCTCCTGAAGGTGCTGACCCTCACTGGGATACAGTTCTTGAAGGATATCTCTCTCACTGGGTCACAGATCCTGAAGGTGCTGACCTTCACTGGGATACAGTTCCTGAAGGTGCTGTCTCTCACTGGGATACTGTTCCTAAAGGTGATGACTCTCACTGGGATACAGTTCCTGAAGGTGATGACTCTCACTGGGATACAGTTCCTGAAGGTACTGACCCTCACTTGGATAGAGTTCCTGAATGTGCTGACTCTCACTGGGGTACAGTTCCTGTAGGTGCTGAATCTCACTGGGACACAGTTCCTGAAGGTGCTGACCCTCACTGGGGTACAGTTCCTGAAGGATCTGACTCTCACTGGGATACCGATCCTGAAGGTGCTAACGTTCACTGGGATACAGTTTGTGAAGGTGCTGTCTCTCACTGGGAGACAGGTCCTGGAGGTACTATCTCTCACTGGGACATAGATCCTGAAGGTGTTGTCTCTCACTGGGATACTCTTCCTGATGGTGCCGACTCTCACTGGATACAGTTCCTTAAGGTGCTGACTCTCACTGGGATACAGTTCCTGAAGGTGCTTACTCTCTCTGGAATACAGTTTCTGATGGTGCTGACTCTCACTGGGATACAGTTGCTGTCGGCGCTGTCTCTCACTCGGACATAGCTCCTGAAGGTGCTGACTCTCACTGGGATACAGTTCCTGAAGGTGCTGTCTCTCACTGGGATACAGTTCCTGAAGTTGCTGACTCTCACTGGGATACAGTTCCTGTAGGTGCTGACCCTCACTGGGATACAGTTCTTGAAGGATATCTCTCTCACTGGGTCACAGATCCTGAAGGTGCTGACCTTCACTGGGATACAGTTCCTGAAGGTGCTGACCCTCACTGGGATACAGTTCCTGATGGTGCTGTCTCTCAGTGGGACACAGATCCTGAAGGTGCTGTCTCTGACTGGGATACTGTTCCTGATGGTGCTGACTCTCACTGGGATACAGTTCCTGAAGTTGCTGACTCTCACTGGAATACAGTTCCTGAAGATGATGACTCTCACTGGGATACAGTTCCTGAAGGTTCTGACTCTCACTGGGATACAGTTTCTGAAATTGCTGACTCTCACAGGGATACTGTTCCTGAAGGTGCTGAAACTCACTGGGACATAGCTCCTGAAGGTGCTGAACCTCACTGCGATACAGTTCCTGAAGGATCTGACTCTCACTGGGATAGAGATCCTGAAGGTGCTAAACCTCACTGGGATACAGTTCGTGAAATTGCTGTCTCTCACTGTGAAACAGATCCTGGAGGTACTATCTCAAACTGGGACATAGATCCTGAAGGTGCTGTCTCTCACTGGGATACAGTTCCTGATGGTGCCGACTCTCACTGGATACAGTTCCTGAAGGTGCTAAGTCTCACTGGGATACAGTTCCTGAAGATGCTGACTGTCGCTGGGATACAGTTCCTGAAGGTGCTAACTCTCACTGGAACACCGTTCCTGAAAGTGCTGACCGTCACTGGGATACAGTTCCTGATGGTGCTGTCTCTTGCTGGGATACAGTTTCTGATGGTGCTGACTCTCGGATAAAGTTCCTGAAGGTACTGACTCTCACTGAGGTACAGTTCCTGAAGGTGCTGACTCTCACTGGGATACAGTTCCTGAAGTTGCTGACTCTCACTGGGGTACCGTTCCTGATGGTGCTGACTGTCACTGGGGTACAGTTCCTGAAGATGATGACACTCAGTGGGAAACAGTTCCTGAAGGTGCTGACTCTCACTGGGGTACAATTCCTGAACCTGCTTACTCTCTCTGGGATACAGTTTCTGATGGTGCTGACTCTCGCGGGGATACAGTTCCTGATGGTGCTGAACCTCACTGGGATACAGTTCCTGAAGGTGCTGACTCTCACTGGGACACACATGCAGAATGTGCTGTCTCTCACTGGGATACAATTCCTGAACGTGCTTACTCTCTCTGGAATACAGTTTCTGATGGTGCTGACTGTCTCTGGAATACAGTTTCTGATGGTGCTGAACCACACTGGGATACAGTTCCTGTAGGTGCTGACTCTCACTGGGACACAGCTCCTGAAGGTGCTGACCCTCACTGGGATACAGTTCTTGAAGGATATCTCTCTCACTGGGTCACAGATCCTGAAGGTGCTGACCTTCACTGGGATACAGTTCCTGAATGTGCTGACCCTCACCGGAATACAGTTCCTGATTGTGCTGTCACTCGGTGGGACACAGATCCTGAAGGTGCTGTCTCTGACAGGGATACTGTTCCTGAAGGTGCTGACTCTCACTGGGGTACAGTTCCTGTCGGTGCTGACTCTCACTGGGATAGAGTTCCTGAAGGTGCTGTCTCTCACTGGGATACAGTTCCTAAAGGTGATGACTCTCACTGGGATACAGTTCCTGAAGGTGATAACCATCACTGGGATACAGTTCCTGAAGGTACTGACCCTCACTTGGATAGAGTTCCTGAATGTGCTGACTCTCACTGGGGTACAGTTCCTGTAGGTGCTGAATCTCACTGGGACACAGCTCCTGAAGGTGCTGACCCTCACTGGGGTACAGTTCCTGAAGGATCTGATTCTCACTGGGATACCGATCCTGAAGGTGCTAACGTTCACTGGGATACAGTTTGTGAAGGTGCTGTCTCTCACTGGGAGACAGGTCCTGGAGGTACTATCTCTCACTGGGACATAGATCCTGAAGGTGTTGTCTCTCACTGGGATACTCTTCCTGATGGTGCCGACTCTCACTGGATACAGTTCCTTAAGGTGCTGACTCTCACTGGGATACAGTTCCTGAAGGTGCTGTCTCTCACTGGGATACAGTTCCTAAAGGTGATGACTCTCACTGGGATACAGTTCCTGAAGGTGATAACCATCACTGGGATACAGTTCCTGAAGGTACTGACCCTCACTTGGATAGAGTTCCTGAATGTGCTGACTCTCACTGGGGTACAGTTCCTGTAGGTGCTGAATCTCACTGGGACACAGCTCCTGAAGGTGCTGACCCTCACTGGGGTACAGTTCCTGAAGGATCTGACTCTCACTGGGATACCGATCCTGAAGGTGCTAACGTTCACTGGGATACAGTTTGTGAAGGTGCTGTCTCTCACTGGGAGACAGATCCTGGAGGTACTATCTCTCACTGGGACATAGATCCTGAAGGTGTTGTCTCTCACTGGGATACTCTTCCTGATGGTGCTGACTCTCACTGGGATACCGTTCCCGAAAGTGCTGAGTCTCACAGGGATACAGTTCCTGAAGTTGCTGACTCTCACTGAGGTACAGTTCCTGAAGGATCTTACTCGCACTGGGATAAATATCCTGACGTTACTGACACTCACTGGGATACAGTTCCTGAAGGTGCTAACTCTCACTGTGAAACAGTTCCTCAAGGTGATGACTCTCACTGGGATACAGTTCCTGAAAGTGCTGACTCTCAATGGGATACAGTTTGTGAAGGCGCTGACTCTCACAGGGATACTGTTCCTAAAGGTGCTGGCCCTCACTGGGATACAGTTCTTGTATGTGCCGACCCTCACTGGGATACAGTTTGTGAAGGTGCTGTCTCTCACTGGGACACAGATCCTGAAGGTGCTGTCTCTGAAAAGTATACAGTCCCTGCTGGTTCTGACTGTCACTGGATACAATTCGTGAAGGTGCTGACTCTCACTGGGATATAGTTTCTGATGGTCCTGACTCTCACTGGGGTACAGTTCCTGAAGGTGTTGACTGTCACTGGGACTCAGTTCCTGAAGGTGCTGACTCTCATTGGGATATAGTTCCTGATGGTGCTGTCTCTCAGTGGGACACAGATCCTGAAGGTGCTGTCTCTGACTGGGATACTGTTCCTGATGGTGCTGACTCTCACTGGGATACAGTTCCTGAAGGTGCTGACTCTCATTGGTATACATTTCCTGAAGGTGCTGACCCTCACTGGGACACAGTTCCTGATGGTGCCCACTCACACTTGGACACAGATCCTGAAGGTGCTGTCTCTGACTGGGATACTGTTCCTAATGGTGCTGGCTGTCACTGGGATACAGTTCCTGAACTTGCTGATACTCACAGGGATACTGTTCCTGAAGGTGCTGACTCTCACTGGGACACACATGCAGAATGTGCTGTCTCTCACTGGGATACAATTCCTGAAGGTGCTTACTGTCTCTGGAATACAGTTTCTGATGGTGCTGACTGTCTCTGGGATACAGTTCCTGACGGTGCTGAACCACACTGGGATACAGTTCCTGTAGGTGCTGACTCTCACTGGGACACAGCTCCTGAAGGTGCTGACCCTCACTGGGATACAGATCTTGAAGGATATCTCTCTCACTGGGTCACAGATCCTGAAGGTGCTGACCTTGACTGGGATACAGTTCCTGATGGTGCTGACCCTCACCGGAATACAGTTCCTGATGGTGCTGTCACTCAGTGGGACACAGATCCTGAAGGTGCTGTCTCTGACAGGGATACGGTTCCTGAAGTTGCTGACTCTCACTGGGATACAGTTCCTGAAGGTGCTAAGTCTCACTGGGATACAGTTCCTGAAGGTGCTGACTCTCATTGGTATACATTTCCTGAAGGTGCTGACCCTCACTGGGATACAGTTCCTGATGGTGCCCACTCTCACCTGGACACAGATCCTGAAGGTGCTGTCTCTGACTGGGATACTGTTCCTGATGGTGCTGACTCTCACTGGGATACAGTTCCTGAAGGTGCTAACTCTCACTGGGATACAGTTCTTGAAGGTGCTGACTCTCAATGGGATACTGTTCCTGAAGGTGCCTACTCTCACTGGGGTACAGTTCCTGTAGGTGCGGACTCTCACTGGGATAGAGTTCCTGAAGGTCCTGTCTCTCACTGGGATACAGTTCCTGAAGGTGATGACGCTCACTGGGATACAGTTCCTGAAGGTGCTGACCCTCACTTGGATAGAGTTCCTGAAGGTGCTGACTCTCACTGGGGTACAGTTCCTGAATGTGCTGACTCTCTCTGGGATAGAGTTCCTGAAGGTGCTGTCTCTCACTGGGATACAGTTCCTGAAAGTGATGACTCTCACTGGGATACAGTTTCTGAAGGTGATGACGCTCACTGGGATACAGTTCCTGAAGATGCTGACCCTCACTTGGATAGAGTTCCTGAAGCTGCTGACTCTCACTGGGGTACAGTTCCTGTAGGTGCTGAATCTCACTGGGAAACAGCTCCTGAAGGTGCTGACCCTTACTGCGATGCAGTTCCTGAAGGATCTGACTCTCAGTGGGATACCGATCCTGAAGGTGCTAACCTTCACTGGGATACAGTTTGTGAAGGTGCTGTCTCTCACTGGGAGACAGATCCTGGCGGTACTATCTCTCACTGGGACATAGATCCTGAAGTTGCTGTCTCTCACTGGTATACACTTCCTGATGGTGCCGACTCTCACTGGATAGAGTTCCTTCAGGTGCTGACTCTCAGTGGGATACCATTCCCGAAAGTGCTGAGTCTCACTGGGATACAGTTTCTGATGGTGCTGTCTCTCGCTGGGACACAGATCCTGAAGCTGCTGTCGCTGACTGGGATACAGTTCCTGAAGGTGCTGACACTCACTGGGATGCATTTCCTGAAGGTGCTGAGTCTCACTGGGATAAAGTTCCTGTATTTGCTGACTCTCACTGAGGTACAGTTCCTGAAGGATCTGACTCTCACTGGGATACCGATCCTGAAGGTGCTAACGTTCACTTGGATACAGTTTGTGAAGGTGCTGTCTCTCACTGGGAGACAGATCCTGGAGGTACTATCTCTCACTGGGACATAGTTCCTGAAGGTGCTGACACTCACTGGGATGTAGTTTCTGATGGTGCTGTCTCTCACTGGGACACAGATCCTGAAGATGCTGTCGCTGACTGGGACACAGTTCCTGAAGGTGCTGACACTCACTGGGATGCATTTCCTGAAGGTGCTGACTCTCACTGGGATACAGTTCCTGAAGGTGCTGACTCTCACTGGGATAAAGTTCCTGAAGGTGCTGACTCTCACTGGGATACAGTTCCTGAAGGTGCTGACTCTCACTGGGATAAAGTTCCTGAAGTTGCTGACTCTCACTGAGGTACAGTTCCTGAAGGATCTGACTCTCACTGGGATAAAGATCCTGACGTTACTGACTCTCACTGGGATACAGTTCCTGCAGGTGCTAAGTCTCACTGGGGTACAGTTCCTGAAGGTGCTCATTCTCACTGGGAGTCAGTTCCTGAATGTGCTGTCCCTCACTGGGATACAGTTCATGAATGTGCCGACCCTCACTGGGATACAGTTTGTGAACGTGCTGTCTCTCACTGGGACACAGATCCTGAAGGTGCTGTCTCTGAAAAGGATACAGTCCCTGATGGTTCTGACTGTCACTGGATACAATTCGTGAAGGTGCTGACTCTCATTGGGATACAGTTTCGGATGGTCCTGACTCTCACTGGGGTACACTTCCTGAAGGTGCTGACTGTCACTGGGACTCAGTTCCTGAAGGTGCTGACTTTCACTGGGATACAGTTCCTGAAGGATCTGACTCTCACTGGGATACAGATTCTGAAGGTGCTGACTCTCACTGGGATAAAGTTCCTGCAGGTGATAAGTCTCACTGGGGTACAGTTCCAGAAGTTGCTCATTCTCACTGGGACTCAGTTCCTGAAGGTGCTGACCCTCAATGGGATAGAGTTCTTGTATGTGCCGACCCTCACTGGGATACAGTTCGTGAAGGTGCTGTTTCTCACTGGGACACAGATCCTGAAGGTGCTGTCTCTGAAAGGGATAGAGTCCCTGATGGTTCTGACTGTCACTGGGATACAGTTTCTGATGGTGCCGACTCTCACTGGGATACAGTTCCTGAATGTCCTGACTCTCAATGGGATACAGTTCCTGATTGTGCTGACTCTCACGGGGATACAGTTCCTGAAGCTGCTGACTCTCACAGGGACACAGTTCCTGAAGGTGCTGAATCTCACTGGGATAGAATTCCTGAAGGTAATGACTCTCACTGGGGTACAGTTCCTGTAGGTGCTGAAACTCACTGGGACACAGCTCCTGAAGGTGCTGACCCTCACTGCGATACAGTTGCTGAAGTATCTGACTCTCACTGGGATACAGATCCTGAAGGTGCTAAACCTCGCGGGGATACAGTTCGTGAAGTTGCTGTCTCTCACTGGGACACAGATCCTGGAGGTACTATCCCTCTCTGGGACATAGATCCTGAAGGTGCTGTCTCTCACTGGGATACAGTTCCTGAAGGTGCTGACTGTCACTGGGATACAGTTCCTGAAGGTGCTGACTCTCACTGGGACACAATCCTGAAGGTTCTGACTCTCACTGGGATACAGTTCCTGAAGGTGCTGACTGTCACTGGGACACAGCTCCTGAAGGTGCTGACCCTCACTGGGATGCGGTTCCAGAAGGTGCTAACTCTCACTGCGGGACAGCTCCTGAAGGTGGTGACACTCACTGGGATAGAGTTCCTCAAGGTGCTGACTCTCACTGGGGTACAGTTCCTGAAGGTGCTCATTCTCACTGGGACTCAGTTCCTGAAGGTGGTGACACTGACTGGGAAACAGTTCCTGAAGGTTCTGACTCTCACTGGGATACAATTCCTGAAGGTGCCTACTCTAACTGGGATACAGTTTCTGAAAGTGCTGACTCTCAGTGGGACACAGTTCCTGAAGGTGCTGACCTTCACTGGGATACAGTTCCTGATTGTGCTGACCCTCACTGGGGTACAGTTCCTGACGTTGCTGACTCTTACTGGGAAAGTTCCTGATTTTGCTGACTCTCACTGGGATACAATTCCTGAAGGTGCCTCCTCTCACTGGGATAATGTTCTGAAAGGGGCTGAGCTTCACTGGGATACAGTTCTTAATGGTGCTGACCCTCACTGGGATACAGTTCCTGAAGGTGCTGAGTCTCACTGAGATTCAGTTCCTGAAATTGCTGACTCTCACTGGGATACAGTTCCTGAATGTGCTGACCCTCACTGGGATACAGTTCCTGAAGGTGCTGACTCTCACTAGGATACAGTTCCTGATGGTGCTGACTCTCACTGGGATACAGTTCCTGAAGGTGCAGACTCTCACTGGGATACGGTTCCTGAACCTGCTGACTCTCACTGCGATACAGTTCCTGAAGGTGCTGACTCTCACTAGGATACAGTTCCTAAAGTTGCTGAGTCTCACTGGGATACAGTTCCTGATGGTGCTGAATCTCACTGGGATACAGTTCCTGATGTTGCTGACTCTCACTGGGATACAGTTCCTGATGGTGCTGACTCGCACTGGGGTATAGTTCCTGAAGGTGCTGTCTCTCACTGGGACACAGATCCTGAAGGTGCTGTATCTCACTTCGATACATTTCCTGATGGTGCTGACTCTGACTGGGATACAGTTCCTGAACCTGCTGACTCTCACTGGGATACAGTTTCTGAAGGTGATGACTCTCACTGGGATACAGTTCCTGAAGGTGCTGACTCTCACTGAGGTACAGTTCCTGAATGTTCCAACTCTCACTGGGACACAGCTCCTGATGATGCTGACCCTCACTGGGATACAGTTCCTGAAGGATCTGACTCTCACTGGGATACAGATCCTGAAGGTGCTGACTCTCACTGGGATACAGTTCCTGCAGGTGCTCATTCTCACTGGGACTCAGTTCCTGAAGGTGCTGGCCCTCACTGGGATACAGTTCCTGAAGGTGCTGTCTCTGACTGTGATACAGTTTCTGATCGTGCTGACTCTCACTGGGATACAGTTCCTGAATGTTCTTACTCTCACTGGGATACAGTTCCTGAATGTGCTGACTCCCACTGGGATACAATTCCTGAAGGTGCTGACCCTCAGTGGGATACAATTCTTGAATGTGCTGACCCTGACTTAGATACAGTTCCTGAAGGTGCTGTCTCTGAATGGGATACAGTTCCTCATGGTGCTGACTCTCACTGGGATACAGTTCCTGAATGTCCTGTCTCTCACTGGGATACAGTTCCTGAATGTGCTAACTCCCACTGGGATACAATTCCTGAAGGTGCTGACTCTCACTGGGATACAGTTCCTGAATTTGCTGACCCTCACTGGGATACAGTTCCTGAAGGGGCTGACTCTCACTGGGATACAGTTCCTGAAGGTGCTGACTCTCACTAGGACACAGCTCCTGATGATGCTGACCCTCACTGGGATACAGTTCCTGAAGGGTCTGAGTCTCACTGGGATACAGTTCCTGAAGGTGCTGACTCTCACTGGGATACAGTTCTTGAATGTGCTGACCCTCACTGGGATACAGTTCCTGAAGGTGCAGTCTCTGAATGGGATACAGTTCCTGATGGTGCTGACTTTCACTGGATACAATTCCTGAAGTTGCTGACTCTCACTCGGATACAGTTTCTGCTGGTGCTGACTCTCACTGGGATACAGTTCCAGAATGTCCTGTCTCTCACTGGGATATAGTTCCTGAATGTGCTGACTCCCACTGGGATACAGTTCCTGAAGGTGCTGACTCTCACTGGGATACAGTTCCTGAATTTGCTGACCCTCACTGGGATACAGTTCCTGAAGGGGCTGACTCTGACTGGGATACATTTCCTGAAATTGCTGAATCTCACTGGTATACAGTTCCTGATGCTGCTGACTCTCACTGGGATACAGTTCCTTAAAGTGCTGACCCTCACTGGGACACAGATCCTGAAGGTGCTGACTCTCACTGGGATACAGTTCCTGATGGTGCTGACTCTCACTGGCATACAGTTCCTGATGGTGCTGACTCTCACTGGGGTACAGTTCCTGAAGGTGCTGACTCTCACTGGGATACAGTTCCTGAATGTGCTTCTCTCACTGGGATACAGTTCCTGAGTGCTGACTCTCACTGGGATACAGTTCCTGAAGGTGCTGACCCTCACTGGGATAAAGTTCCTGAATGTGCTGACCCTCACTGGGATAGATTTCCTGAATGTGCTGACTCTCATTGCGATACAGTTCCTGACGGTTCTGTCTCTCACTGGGATACAGTTCCTGAAGGTGCTGACTCTCACTGGGATACAGTTCCTGACAGTGCTGACTCTCACTGGGATACAGTTCCTGAAGGTGCTGACTCTCATTGGGATACAGTTCCTGAAGGGGCTGACTCTGACTGGGATACAGTTCCTGAAATTGCTGACTTTCACTGGTATACAGTTCCTGATGCTGCTGACTCTCACTGGGATACAGTTCCTGAAGGTGCAGACCCTCACTGGGACACAGATCCTGAAGGTGCTGTCTCTCACTGGGATACAGTTCCTAATGGTGCTGACTCTCACTGGGATACAGTTCCTGATGGTGCTGACTCTCACTGGCATACAGTTCCTGATGGTGCTGACTCTCACTGGGGTACAGTTCCTGAAGGTGCTAACTCTCACTGGGATACAGTTCCTGAATGTGCTGTCTCTCACTGTGATACAGTTCCTGAGTGCTGACTCTCACTGGGATACAGTTCCTGATGGTGCTGTCTCTCACTGGGATACAGTTCCTGAAGGTGCTGACTCTCACTGGGGAACAGTTCCTGAAGGTGTTGACTCTCACTGGGATACAGCTCCTGACAGTGCTGACTCTCACTGGGATACAGTTCCTGAAGGTGTTGACTCTCCCTGGGATACAGTTCCTGAAGGTGCTGTCTCTCACTGCGATACAATTCCTGACTGTTCTGTCTCTCACTGGGATACAGTTCCTGAAGGTGCTGACTCTCACTGGGATTCAGTTCCTTATGGTGCTGACCCTCACTGGGATACAGTTCCTCAATGTGCTGACCCTCACTGGGATACAGTTTCTGATGGTGCTGACTCTCACTGGGACACTATTCCTGAAAATGCTGACTCTCACTCGGATACAGTTCCTGAAGGTGCTGGCTCTCACTGTGAAACATTTCCTCATGTTACAAACTCTTGATTTATATCTGATGTATTAATTTCTCTCCTTTATGAAGAGGTGCCACATCCCTCAGTGTTAATGAAGTTTTAAATCCTCAGCTTTATGTCTAACTCAAAAGGAGGAATTTTGGTTAAAGTTTGCCACAGCTTTCCTGATCAGGTCTGACCGCAGTTATTCAATCTTGCTTATGTAAAACCACACGTCTGCGTCTTTATCTGATGTTTTTAATATCATATTCTTTAAAACACAAAGAAATGCAGGATTCCTCACTGAGCATCACCCAGAGTATCTTTGCATAACCCTCTCCCTATCTTAGTGACATTGGCTATCATATTCTGCTCAATACAGTATTCACATCCAATTCACACTGTAATACAGAGTGCCCAAAGCTCCTTTGAAAAGCTACAGAGAGAAGTTTAGTGATTAAATGGACAAGGGAGCAATGTGAGAGAGGTAATGGATGTGACATATGGATGATAGTATAAGGTAGTAGTGGAGGTTAGCTAGACCTTAGGTTTAGGGTTTAAGCTCGATGCAACATGAGAGGCATGGATAGAGTCGATAGCCAGAGACTTTTCCCCAGGGCAGGAGTGATTGCCACGAGGGGTCATAGTTTTAAGGTGTTAGGAGGAAGGTATAGAGGAGAAGTCAGAGGGAGGTTCTTCACCCAGAGAGTTGTGAGCGCATGGAATAGTTTACCAGTGGTAGTCGTGGAAGCGGAGTCATTAGTGACATTTAAGCGACTGCTGGACATGCACATGGACAGCAGTGAATTGAGGGGAATGTAGGTTAGGTTATTTTATTTTTGGATTAGGATTATTCCACGGCACAATATCGTGGGCTGAAGGGCCTGTACTGTGCTGTACTTTTCTATGTTCTATAATATCGTGGACTGAAGGGCCTGTACTGTCCTGTACTATTGTATGTTCTATGATCAATGTAAATGGGCAAGAAGCTTGGGTGGCAGGAGGGTGAGGTGGGCAGATGGGACAGCTTAAGTGGTCCATTTGGGTAGCTCATGGAGTCAGTTTGATAGCTAGTCTGGAATTAAACTTGGTTTCCATGCTGATCATTTCCTGTGTGTCCTACCCTCAGTCCCAATAAACTGGGATGATGAAATCTCTGAAATGTATTCACAGTTAGAGACCATGTGATGGATCCAAGAGAGCATGGGAATATCCTCTTGGAAATTCAAATGTCCAATTCCTATGGAATCCTGGGGTGGGGACTTTGGTGGGATTCTGATTCCTACCTTTTGGGAAGTATATGGAGATGGGGACCTCTGGGTGGAAAACACTGCAGAAGCTTCAGTTAAACTACAGTATCTCAAACTGAACCTCTACGTTCGAGATCATGAAGAGGAGATAACAAAAATGAGATCAGGAATGTGGGATTTCTGATCTTTGACGAGACTAAAGAAACTAGGGTTGTTCTTGAGCAAGAAGCAGGTGAAGGGAGATTATATCAAGGTATTTATGATGCTTTGATAGCATCAATAAGAATAAACTTCTTTGTTTGACAGGTAGCTCCTGTAGGGTCAATGCTGAGGGAGAGCCACACTGTCAGAGGGTCAGTGCTGAGGGAGAACCGCACTGTCAGAGGGTCAGTACTGAGGGAGCGCTGCACTGTCAGAGGATCAGTGCTGAGGGAGTGCCACACTATCAGAGGGTCAGTGCTGAGGGAGTGCCGCACTGTCAGAGGGTCAGTGCTGAGGGAGTGCCACACTGTCAGAGGGTCAGTGCTGAGGGAGTGCCGCACTGTCGGAGGGTCAGTGTGAGGGAGTGCCACACTATCAGAGGGTCAGTGCTGAGGGAGCACCGCACTGTCAGAGGGTCAGTGCTGAGGGAGCGCCGCACTGTCAGAGGGTCAGTGCTGAGGGAGTGCCACACTATCAGAGGGTCAGTACTGAGGGAGCACCGCACTGTCGGAGGGCCAGTACTGAGGGAGCACCGCACTGTCAGAGGGCCAGTACTGAGGGAGCGCCGCACTGTCAGAGGATCAGTGCTGAGGGAGTGCCACACTATCAGAGGGTCAGTGCTGAGGGAGCACTGCACTGTCAGAGGGTCAGTGCTGAGGGAGTGCCACACTGTCAGTGTCAGTGCTGAGGGAGTGCCGCACTGTCGGAGGGTCAGTGTGAGGGAGTGCCACACTATCAGAGGGTCAGTGCTGAGGGAGCACCGCACTGTCAGAGGGTCAGTGCTGAGGGAGTGCCGCACTGTCGGAGAGTCAGTGCTGAGGGAGTGCCGCACTGTCGGAGGGTCAGTGCTGAGGGAGGTCTGCACTGCCGGAGGGTCAGTGCTGAGGGAGCACCACACTGTCGGAGGGTCAGTGCTGAGGGAGTGCCGCACTGTCGGAGGGTCAGTACTGAGGGAGCGCCGCACTGTCAGAGGGTCAGTGCTGAGGGAGTGCCGCACTGTCAGTGGGTCAGTGCTGAGGGAGTGCCGCACTGTCAGTGGGTCAGTGCTGAGGGAGTGCCGCATTGTCAGAGGGTCAGTGCTGACAGAGTGCCATGCGGCTGGATGGTCACTGTCTGGTTGTTCCTCTGGGATCAGAAGTAGGTCCTTTCACTGCAGATGTCAGGATGATTAGCCCCAGCCAGGAGCCTCCAAATTGCCTGATGGCTGCCATTACTTCAGCTGAACCCTAAAGCTATTTTCTGTGACAGGGTGTGGCCAGTCAGTAACTGCAGGTCCAAACCCGATCAGGGAAAGGGGCTCAATGAAATGACTTGTGTTCAGCGCCCTGAATTCTGTGACTCCTCACAACAGCTCGCCACCTCACTGAGTGAAAGTAACATCCACCTTTCTTGACTTTTTATCAAGGTTCCAGTGACTTTCGTCAAAGAATGCTGTCCACCATCTTCATCTCACTTGTATGTGCCCTAATAACGCAGGAATAGATGCCATACCTGCTGAAAGTGTTCCTCAGAGCTGAGTATTAAAGTTTATTTCCTGTCTATATGATTTCTGCTCTAAGATGAGGTTAGAATAGTTCGGTGCCAGGTTTTGACTGGCACAACACCATGGACCAAAGAGCTTTTTTCTTTTCCGAAGACCTCTGTGGCATTATGACAAGCCCAGACCATTAAAGCAATAATTGACACTGTGTCCCAGCTCACAGACTTGAAAGGGGTGAAGAGGACAACAACGTGAACAGTAATTTGATTTGTATCTTGGATAACATTTAACTGGACACTTCACTAAATATTTCCCAAAACTCATTGAACGCATATTCTGCCAAAAATGACTGAATCGCGTCTCTGTCCAGCTCCTCAATGCCCCTGAAACATTCCCATGAATGATTTGGGAGTGCTTGGAGTGTTGCAATGTAGACAAACTGTGTACAGCAAGATCCCACAAACAGCAAAGATGTCTTATTAGTTCAGGCTGTTTGTTGGTGTTGGGTGATGAGGGAATGTTGGCCGGAACACCATGAGAATGTATATTTGCTCTTTACACTCTTTCCACAAAGAGTGTTCAATGTCTGGAATACATTTCAAAGAACAAAGGCAAAAAATTGTGGAATTATTTGAAAGGGAAACAATTTAATGTCACAATGGTGCTGGCGACCAACATTTAGAATTCTGAATTACAATGACCAAATCACTTTCCTCATCTGTAATTCTTTCCAAATAATGAAGAGAGATTTAAGGGGAGTCTGAACTGTCTCAACATGCAGATGGAGCTTTGGTCTTGTACAGAAGACAATATCCAATAGTACAGCACTCTGTCAGCACTGTACAGGAGAACAAAGCAGGCTTATGAGCTTTAGTCATGGCACAACTGACAAAACACCCTTCAGACTCAAAGGTGAGGTTACTGACAGAGTTGAGCCCAGACTTTGGCAGATTTTTGGCTTGTAAAAGGATGGTTTCTGCAGCAGTGATCAACCATGAACCCAAACTGATGCAGCACTGTCTTGGAAATCTCAAAGGTCATTGGGCTCTTCAGCACAGAGAAAGGCCCTTCTGCCCATGCAGTTTATGCTGGTTAAAAACAAAGTCCTAACCATAGCGCACCTTTGTTGAGCTAAGTGTTCCCTCAGTTCCAGTCTTTTGGTGACCGTCCTCTGGAGAGGAGCTGAAAACATGACCCCAAGAATGGGAAAGGCCAAATCTGGGAATTCTGAAAGTCAGGAATATCCCAGCTCTGGTTTAAATCATATGAGTTGCTTGTTGGCCAAGACAATTAGACCCTCAGGAGTATCTGCGCTGTCAGTTGGAACTGGGGGCCCTGGCCAGTTAGTGAGAGGATTCATAGGTTGTGGTAAGAGATCAAACCCCCTTATTAACAGGCCGACATGCTGAAGGAGTAACTCTGACAGCATCACAGTGAGGCAGCTGGTAATTCCTGACCCCATCACTCCCCGAAACTCGACAGACACCAGTTGGCACCTTTGGATACTGCCATCTGACCATGAGAACGTAGGCAAGGTCCAAGGTTACAATCACTGAGCTGAGTTGAGTTGAGAATTTCTGTGTATTTCAGATCCAGTCTGTATCCAGTAATAACAACTTTCCATGTTGAGTCAGCCGAGACATCGGTCCCCCAGCGAGACACTTTTTTATTACTTTTCTTGAATCTGGGTTGATCTTGAATAAAAGCACAATTCATTAAACGATGTCAAGTTACACGCATTTAGTGAAAAAAGGAGTAATTTCTTCTGATTTATATAATTAAAAAAGAATCAGAGAGCTAGATTAAAGAAAAATCACATCAAACAGAATGGTAATTGGAAAGAGTAAAGCATTCCATTAGGGTACAAGACTGCAACACGTCTTTCACTGGATTCATAATCAAGAGAAAACGAATTCACAGCTTACCAGAGTAGTTTGGGAATTTGGAAACAGACTTCAGAAACAGGAAATATAAAGCTGTCTTAAGAAACAGTGACTATCAGACTATTAGATTATTCCCAATTGGTTCATTCATGTTTTTTTGACTAACAAGGGAGTGAAAGATTACCAGCGTAGGCGAGAATGTGGATTGAGGTTATAAACATATCAGCAATGATCTTAATGACGATTACAGCAGCTCAAGGGGCTGAAAAGCCTACTCCTGCTCCTGTCAGGAATGTTCAGGGAAAGGAATGCGCCATGCTATGCCAGTAGGTTTGACACTTAACCGCCCTCTGCGATGACTGAGCAAGACACCTAGTTGTTTTATCATGTTGTCAGGGTTCCTTAATATCAGTGATGCCCACATCATGAGGACAATCTCATTAATTCCATTTTTGTGCTTGCTAACACACTGAACCTTACTCTCAAGAGACCAGGTGTTCTTCAAAATTGAAAACTAGTTTAAACATAAGAAGCGGGATCTCCGGCTCTGAGGCAAAGCTGAGGCAAGCCTGGCTCTCAAAAGCACAGAGGATCATGGCTACATGCTCCCATCAAATCTTGATCAGAGAATCTAGTCTTAAACTGGCAGTGCAGTAATTATGGAGCCATGCATTCTCTGAGGTGCCAGCTTCCGAGAAGATGTCAAAAGGCTAGTATGACCTCTACCAGGAACAAAGAAATACCAAGACTCAATTTTAGGAGGGTAGGAGAGTTCAAGACAGGCCAGGCCTGTAGATATTTTCTAAACAATCTGTTCAGAGATGTTATGTATCCTCCAGAGTTTAGAAAAGTCAGAGGTGACAATAAAATTTTGAGGGGACGTGAGAGGGTGGATGTGGAAAGGATGTTTCCCCTTGTGGCAGAATCTGGGACTAGGAGACACTGCTTAAAAAGATGGGATGCTGTTAGAAGTCAATGATAAAGAAAATAATTTTACGTCAGAGGACTGTGAGTATTTGAAATTCTATCTATTAAAGCACAATGGATGTAGAATGTTTAAATATTTTTAAGGCAGGTGACTAAGGAGATGAAAGGCTATCTGGGATATGCAGGAATGTAGAATTGAGGTTAAAATCAGATTAACCATGATCTTATTGAATGGGAGAGCAGGCTGGAAGTGCCAAATGGCCAACACCTGATCATTAATTTGTATATTCTGGCTGGGATTCAGCACAGCATTTATCCAGGGACCAACATCTCTAACCCAGTTATCTGAGCCTGATCACGTTGTTGTTTGTGAGAACCTACTGTGTGCACATTGGTTGCCATCATTACAAAAATGACTACATTTCAGAAGCATTTCATTGGCTCTGAAATCCCCTGAAGCTGTGAAAGATGTTACATCGAAATGCTAGTCTTTCACTGTCAGACCTAAATATCAAAAGGTAACAATGGAAATTAAGAGCAGATAATGTGTTTCTTCTTTTGAAATTAGACTGTTAATTTGCTGACGAGAATAGAGGTGATTGCAGCCCCATCTAATCTTGGTATTTCACTGAATCTCCCAAGATTCTCATCTGTTAATGGTCTCTGGAGAGAAACTGGAGCAAATTAGGAAGCAGTGGTTAGGGAATGTTACTCTTCAGTTTTTAAAGCCTGAGGAAGGAGAGTGACTCCACAGTTTTGAAATGCCGTCCGAGTGTTAGACGTTTCCAAGTCATGAGTGTATGGGTTTGAATCTTGATCTTGGAGTGATAGAGTCAGAAAGAAGTAGAGTATGGAAGCAGAGTCTTCAGTCCAACCCATCCGTGCCAACCAGATATTCTAAATTAATCTAGTCCCATTTTCTAGCATTTTGCCCATATCCCTCTAAATCCTTCCTATTCATATACCCATCCAGGTGCCTTTAAAACATCCTAATATTATGAGGCTCTGCCACTTCCTCTGGCAGCTCATTCCATACACTCATCACCCTCTGCATGAAAAAAATTGCCTGTTAGATCGTTGTTAAATCTTTTCCCTCTCACCTTAAACCTATGCCCTCTACTTTTGGACTCCACAACCCTGGGAAAAAGACCCTTGACTATTCACTCAATCCATGCGCCTCATGATTTTATAAACCTCTATATGGTCACCCCCCAGCTTCCAGTGCTTCAGACCCCCAGCCTATTCAGCCTCTCCCTGTAGCTCAAACACTCCAAACCTGGCAACATCCTTGTAAATCTTTTCTGAACCCTTTCGAGTTTCACAACTTCCTTCCTGCAGCAGGGAGGCTAGAACTGATCTTGAGGAAACCTTCCAGCTGCTGTTTGAGTGCACTGTGGAAGGGGCACAGCACTGCCACTTTGCCACCTTTTGATGTCTGATTCATTGATAGGTGATTAACAATGTCTTCATGCTCAGAATTGGAATAGTTGAATTTCTATCCCCAGAAAGACTAATTTCATCTGAAAAGGAACCAGCAGCTTGTTCTTCTGTTACCCCTTTGTCCAACAACAGGGGACTATTCATTTTCGAGCTTTGTAGAAATTTTCGTTAGATGTTCATCAGTAACAAAACAAACAGCTGAAATTAAACTGTGATTCCTTTCTTAGCTGGCCTCATCTGGTTTCAATTTGGAAGAAAGTGGCACCTTATGTTAACTGTGAGTCAACTGAAAGGTCACTTAACATCTGGGTAAATATTAATTGATCACTTGAAAAATGTGTACAGCTTGTTCATGATCTCCAGAGTGAGTATAATTCTGTCACACAATCTACTGTGGGGGGTAATGAGGAAGAGTGAATGTTTCTGAGGCAGGCATTTCCTGTTGCAAATGCAAATCAACTCAGTCTACTGTCAGACATTCATTTTGGGTGTAGATAAAAACTGCATAAACAGGAATTATTTGTGACAGAAATCTCCTGCTCTCAGTAACATCTCAACATCAAGACATTATCCTCAACGTAGATCTCAACCACTGATGGAAGAGATTATAGATATTTCCAGATAGTGGAATAGTGTTTTGACACTAATCCATTCTCTGAGTAAAGAATGTTCTGTAGATCCCAAAAGATTGTTTGTAAATAAACAAGGCTGTGTTTCCATCAGCAACCCTGCTACGTGTGTTATGAACCTTACCGAAAACTGGGAACTTTTTAACGATTCCCATGATGCCAATGGGCAGAAAACGTCTGGACATGATTTCAACTATTAAAATTTCTAATCTCATCAATCAACAGGCAAAGAATATTTCCAACAAAGATGGGAATTTTACTTTAAATTAGCCTTACAACAAAGATATACCTCATATAGTTACAAACATTGTTTCCTGCTCATGCCCGTCACCACAGGCAAGCTCAGTTTTTCCAACTCAGTCCCCACTCTGTGGGATCACTCACTTCATATTCAATCATTTCAACTTATCGGTCATATTTATCATCAACTATATTCCATCAAAAGTCGCAAACACGGTTTACAACAATTCACCTGTCGATGAACTCTCTCTTACTCGGATCTCAGCAGTCCTGATGGCACAGAAAGCTCAGAATCTGATCCCTTCAGATGGTGTGGTGTGTTTTGGCAACACTGAAGCCACAGCAGTGGATCCAGTTCAATTCACAGTCCCTTACCCTTCCTTTCTTCAGCTCTTTCTTATTTCTAACTGTATAATATTCACATTAACACGATCTCAGCTCTATTCCTGCAGACCTGCTTCAAAACCAGGCTGTGCCTGAAGAATGCCAAACAGAGAAATGGACCATTTGTACAGAAGTTTTCTAGTTACTTCATTAGGCAAGTTCTCACTTTTATTTCTGTTCGTCAGTTCAGAACTCCAACCCCATTGCAGTTGGCTTCCTATTTACCTTTTATTTGTTCGTTGTTCATCCCATAGCAAGTTCAGAGCACACAGGCATTTTTTCAGAACCTAGTGATATCATAATCAGGAAACCAATTAATCCTCTTTCAGATTACTCCCGAGTGTCCTTTGATCAGAAAGGAAGATCACACAAAACAAAATATAGGCTTTTCCCAGTACAAGGATTATCAAACATTCGGAATGAAAAAGATTTATTTTCATTCCAGAAAGCTCCAGTTGCAAGTTTATTATTGGTTCAGTCTCAGCTGTAGTTTTGGCTCTAATTCTGGGCACCAAATTGTCCCGATGTTGGAGCAAATGTGGTGGCAGTTTACTTAGATGGTACCAGGATGCAAGACTTCATTATGTGAGGTGAATGAAGAAGCTGGGATTGACTCTCTTTGAAAAGTGAAGGTGAAGTGGAAATTTACTGGAGGTGTTCAGGATTATGATGAGTGAATAAGAAGGGCCCATGTTCACTGGCATTGGTATCAATAAATGGTGGATACCGATATATGACAGTTGACAAATGAACCAATGTGAAGATGAGGAGAATTTATTATGGTCTGGAAATTGCTCCTGTAAGGCTGGTGGAAGCCAATTCAATACTGACTTTCAAATGAGAATTGGTAAAGTACTCAAAGGGAAAGATTTGCTAGGGTCTGGGGAGACCGTGAATAATGAAGTAGCTTTTTTAAAGAGCTGGCAGAAGCACTCTGTGTCATACCATTATCTGATTCTGTGAAATAAAAATGGGTTCTACATTGTCAGACACCAAAACAATGAGGTCCATCTGCTCTGTTGACGACTCAGGGGTTGTCACAAATCTTAACTGACCATGCTGTCCTCTTATTTACAGACACACTGGTCATTCTGTAAGCAGTGTCAGCATCTAATATTTAGGAATGTGTCCTAACTGTTGCTGTCTTTCAAAGGTGCATTAAACTAAGGGCTTATTTTTCTTTTAAGTGGCCATAATGGATTTCACAACATTATTTGAAATGGATCTGTTCCACTTTTGCCTCTCCTTCCCTCAGCTGCCTTTACTTTCAGGCAATTAAAGCTTCCTCCAAAAAGTTAAATTGCCAGCAACCATTAGCTTCCTTATATCCAAACTGCTAACTCCTACAGATCTCAACATTCTGGTTTGGGATCGGTCTGAATGAAGAAACAGCTCCAAAAACAGCCCTTTGCACATCTGCAGGATGAAGTCAGCTAGCGAACGATGTGAACAAGAGGAGGGCAGACTCTCCTGCACCTCCAGACCAGTCTGTCAATAACTGGGGGATGTAGGAATCGTAAACAGTCTGAGTAAGTGCTGACTGGTTAAACTGGGAACCTGACTCTGCATTGACCTGCAATTGCTTGACGCTTATTTTAACAACCAAACACAGACGGGTGGCCTGTTTCTAACTAATCCCTCTGCTCTGCGTACACAGCAATAAACAAAACATTAAATTAAAAGCACCAAACTGGAGCAGCATATTTTATAGACAAGAAAACAAATGGAGCAATATCTTAATGATGTTCCAGTTATTAATGCATGTTGAAGGATTATTTTACCTTGTCTCCGACTCTGCAGATTTGATTCCCTGCATTTTTTACACCATTAAAGTTGTGATACTCTGTTTCCTGCAAAGACTCGATGCTTTGCGAGAGGGAGAATGCCTGGACACACATCAGCACTAGATTCTCTGAGCTCTCTTTAAGGTCCCCTGGAGACAATAGATCTGAGGGACCTAAGTGCTGTGTTTGCCCTGAGCAATATCAGAAATGGAGCAGCGAGTTCCTGAAGCTCAGAGAAAAGGAATAAGGTTAAGAGGACAACATAGCCCAGAATTCGTGTCAGAAGATGCAAAATGTTTGTCATTGCTTTCCTTTTCCCACTAAAATTCAAACAAAGTATTCAAATCAGATTAACCCTTTCTATACTTGTGTAGCTGTTGAAAAAGAAATTCAACAAATTTAAAAATTGCTCAACACCTTACATTGTCCTTGAGCACTGATACTTTCTAATCAACCTGTGCTGAAATGTTAATAAACACTGCTGGAACAGGTGGGCCTTGAACTCAGGTCTCCTGGGTCAGAGGCAGGGACAATACCACTGCACCAGACAAGCCTAGGCCAGGCTGCCTTTCATCATTGCCTCTTTGTGTGCAAACCTCTGCCTTTATTTGATCAATAATGCTATGATCACTTTCTCTCTGAACTCAAGCTTTGAACCCTCTGTTCCATACATCCTCTATCTGTTGAAACCACTGTCACAACATCCCTCCCATCCTAAAAACAGAAGCTGCTGTGTAAACTTGGCAATACTTGGATTTTACTCTTGCCTTGGCATTTTGTTGGATTTAAAACTACACAACTCCTCAACTCCTGAATCACCCTCCTATAATCAGTTGGTGCTTGATTCAGAACTAGCTGCCCCTAATTTCAGATCCCATTGCCCTTCACCATGAATCTTCAATTGTTTGCCTGATCTTCACTTTTTAAAGAATAAAAGTTTGACCAGAATTTTTTTTCTCAATTTTGAACTTAAGAATTTATTTTTTGTTGGTGAGGTCCTTTCATTGTTTCCCATTGAATTATTTCAAGTTTCTTTCTCATCAGGAGCAGTGGATCGCATTGCAATTAAATATCAAAATAAATACAGAGGCAGAGTAATAGTATTGAGGGCGAAATTCACCAAGTTGCAAAGCAAGAAAAAAATACAGTTGCTTCAATGAATTTCAATGGTCTCCTTCCAGAGGTGGTTGTGGGTGAACCAACACTGCTTTGGTCCCATTGACCACCTATTTTCAGTCAGCTTGTCCTGTTCTCACCCTCTTGCTCAGCTTCAGCTGAGGCCCACACTGTGTGTCTGATATCAGCTTTTGCTTGATTCAGAACTTTCCCCAGTATGCCATCAGGAAAACAAATTCCACTGTTCCTAGTTATCACAGTGCAGAATAAGGCCATTTAGCCCATTAATTTCATGCCAGCTTTCCCTGTAAAGCCAACCAACTGGCCTCAGACCACCACTCAATCACTGTAGCTCTGCAAGTTCATTCCCTTCAAGAGTCTATCAAGTTTCTTTGTGCAATAACTGATTGTTAATGAGGATGATCCAAGCAGAAACAATGGCTTCTATATCATTACATTTCATTGTGTTAAATAGTTCATCCTGTCATCTCCCTCTGTCTCTTGCCCAGAGCCTTAAATTCATGCACCATCAGCTAATATGAACGTAAGACCAAGAAAGAAGAGTAGATCATTCGGCCTTTTCGAGTATGGTCTATCCTTCAATAAGATCATAGCTGATTGGATCTTAACCTTGACTCTCGACAATCCTGCATACCTCTGAATAATCCTTCATCCTATTGGTGATCAAGGATTGATTAACTTTGCCTTAAAAATATTTAAAGATTCTGCATCCACTGCTCATTTAACATATTTTCTCTGTTTACTTTATCTAAACCCACCAGAATCGAGTTCACCTCACTCAAGTATCTTCTGAATCTCCTTTGATTAAAGGAGCACAGCTTCTCAAACCTAATCTTACAGATTCTTAGCATCTGTCATGATCTTCTGCACTTACTCCATTCATCAACAATGCAGAATAGCAGCAGTGTGTGCCATCTACAAGATGCATTATAGTAACTCACCAACTCCCTCAACAGCATGTCCTAACCCTATGCCCTCTACTACCTGGAAGAACAAGGATATGGAATATATCCAAGAATGAGTTACACAGGGTTTTGGCTGAGAAGGGAGTCAGGGATTATGAGAGTCAGATACGAAAGTGAGTTGAATCCACAATCAGAGCGATCATGATTCAATGGTGGAGCAGGCTCAAGGGGCTAAATGGCCTTCTCACGTTCCTGATTCTGATAGCTTTATGATCTCAGTATCCTCTAATCCTGTTTTTGCACAATTCCCCATTCCCTTGGCTCTAATCTCTGGAACTCACTCAGTCAAATTTACAGTTCTGGCGGCACTATGTAGAAAAAGCAGGATGGTTCTGATTGAAGAATCCCTGCGGATACAATGAGTAAATAGTGACTTTCTGAGCTGTCACAATCCCATCATTCCCTCTAAAAATTATGGTAAATCCCATCTCTTTAATCCAATGTTTGGTCACTTGGTCAGTCTCCCATCAATGATTCAGTCTCGTTTCTTCTGTTCAGAAGGTACTAGTTCCCACTGGGTGTCTGCACTGGTCAATCCCATCTCATCCTGCTTCGTATCAAAGGCATTACAGAAGGTTAAATGGGATTTGGGCTGACAGCACAAAGATTCCCCATCCTCTCAGCGCCTTCTGCTTGATAGGATACAGTGTGCTGCTGGGAAGAGATTGACGTCCAGTTCTGACAAGCCATGTTGTGGCCAAATGTCCCACAAATGTCAATGACAAGCCTCATCATTGATGGAGAGTCACTGAACCTGAGGTCCTGACAGATACCTAGCACATGTGAATGGCTGTTCCAAGCGAAGTAACGCACCTGGGCAGGATAAACTGGATTCAATCCCTTCCCAATCTACAAACAAGACAAGACACATAGCTCTGGTTTTAAATTATTAAGCAGGTTTTTGAACATTCTTAGAAGATTCTAAATTAAAACACAATCAAATAGTGTTATTTTTTCATTTAAAATCAGGCACATCATCACAAAATGAAAATATTAAAATAAAAAAGGGTGGAAATGAGAATACTTCAGTGAAACAAGGAAGATAATGTTTTCATCTAAAATTATCCACATTCGTATTCTGTGGAGGGTGTCACTGAGCAGTGAAGATGGACATACAATTATGCTCACTTGTTGTATATTAATATAGATTCTTGACATCTTTCATAGACCTCAGGCTGTCATCTTTTTGTCTGCCTTAATTGAAAATTAATGGTTAGTGCGTTGCCATGGTAATAAAGTCATTGGTCACAAATAGCGCTCACATTTCAAGAAGGCACCAGTGGCATTGTTTGTCCTGGGCGACCTTGGGAGTTCAGAGATATTGAAGGAGAAACGGGGGTTGAACATTGCCAATCTGAGCAAGACATGAAGAAAAACTTATTGCCTGTTGTGTATAGAAAATAAAATGAATGTGTCAAGGCAGAGAGAACGAGAATTATACTCGAGTACAAAGCAGAAAAGTTTCATCTTTTCATTTGATTCTGTCTATTGCCTCCCAGAGATTGGAGTTATGATGTTGCAGTAGAGTGTATTATATGTTCATAATACAGACTGCAGCACAAGGAACAAGAGTCACACAACAGATGATAGGAGCTGATTGGCGCTTTGTCCCAGTGAAAGAGTTATCTGAACTAGGGCATCAATTTGGGTCGGACAAAAGGTAAAAGGATTTAAAAATATAACAGTAAGATGTGGCAGAACAAAAGCATCATAGAGTTCAGGAAATGAGAGAAAAAACAGTTAGTGGAAGCAAACTAAAGCAGGAGAGAAAGGACTAGGAGTGAGTCGAACAGACACACACACACACACATATACAGATAAACACACACACACAGGTAAATACACACACACAGATAAATACACACAAATGCACACGCATAAATACACACATACATTTCCACACAGACACAGATGAATATACACACACATAAGCATCCCCACACACAGAGATAAATACATACCCACAAACACACAAATATATGTACTTGCACACTCACATAGACATAAATACATACATACACAGAACTTGGACATAGATACACATACATAAACAGCCACACAGCCAGATTTACACACTCATGTACAGCCACAAACATATAAGGCTACAAATGAACACACAGCTATAAATATATATACATAAGTAGATACAGATGTACACGCACATGTACATAAACATACTTACAATCGTAGAGACACAGACACCCACACATGCACATAGAAACACTCAGAGACGTAAATACACTTATACACATACATAGTAACAGACGTACACACTCACACATAAACACCGACACATACCCAAATGGATTCATACATAAACACAGGTGCAAACATGCAAACACACACACACAGAAACAATGCAAGTTCACACACACACACACACACACACACACACACACACACACACACACACACACACACACACACACACACACACACACACAGAGTCAGGATTTAGCCAGAAGGCTGACGTTTCGGATCTAACCTTTCTTCAGAAATAGGGGAGGGGAGGGGTTCTGAAATAAATAGGGAGAGAGGGGGAGGCAAATAGAAGATGGATAGAGGAGACAATAGGTGAAGAGGAGACAGCAGGTCAAAGAAGTGGGATGGAGCCAGTAAAGGTGAGTGTAGGTGGGGAGGTAGGGAGATAGGTCAGTCCAGGGAGGATGGACAGATCAAGGGGGCAGGATGAGGTTAGTAGGTAGGAGATGGGGGTGGGGCTTGAGGTAGGAGGAAGGGCAGGTTAGGGAGGCAAGGATGAGCTGGGCTGGTTTTGGGATGCAGTAGCAGGAGGGGAGATTTTGAAGCTTGTGAAGTCCACATTGATACTATTGGGCTGCAGGGTTCCCAAGTGGAATATGAGATGCTGTTCCTGCAACCTTTGGGTGGCATCATTATGGCACTGCAGGAGGCCCATGATGGACATGTCGTCTAAGGAATGGGAGAGGGAGTTGAAATGCTTTGCGACTGGGAGGTGCAGCTGTTTACTGTGAGCCGAGCGTAGGTGTTCTGCAAAGCGGTCCCCAAGCCTCTGGAGGTCGCTTCCTGGGCCTTATCAGCTTTTGAAAGAAGCATCAAATGAAAAGGGAACTTTGGAAAGCAGTCATTCACCACGAATTCTAGGATTCAGGAAATTTCATTCCTGAAGGAACAAGGCAGGTGATGTTAGGTTTCACTCTCACAAGTCTCCCTGCTTGCATTCAGCATCCGACCTTTTTACAAAACTTCTCACCTGTGTTTATGTATATGTTTGATGTCATGTTTTATTGTTTTTCTCAGAGTAAGTAATGCAATAAAATTCCTCTCTATTTCACTGACAAAAACTGAAATTGTCTCCTTTATTTTAATCTCGTCAGCTACAGCTTAATTGAAAAGTGATACCTGTAAAAAAATTAAAGGAAGTTGTGGCTGACCAAGAGGGAATTAATTAGACAAGAGTCAATTAACCCCTACTCACCCAGTCAGATCAAGGGAAGTAAGTGAAGCTAAGGTCACCATAATCCCAAAGGCCCTCATTTAGGGAGAGAGAGAGAGATAGAGTGAGAGAGAGAAAGAGAGAGAGAGAGAGAGAGGGAGTGAGAGAGAGAGAGAGAGATGACTGGCTTAGCCTGAGGGTCACCACCCTTTGGGTGAGAGATGAGGTTAAGAAGGCAGGAACCTTATGGTAACCTCAGACAGTGTATGAATTGTATGGACACTCTGGCACGACTTCACCTGATGAAGCAGAGCGCTCTGAAAGCTTGTGTTTTCAAATACACATGTTGGACTATAACCTGGTGTTGTATGACTTCTGACTTTGATTCCATGAACCTGAACTCTTGACTCATGACATGTTTTGAAATTTCCCTTCATAGCTTCATCACATCTACTTTGTGAATGCTTTGCTCTCTCACTTCCTTTCTAAAGCCGCTGTGAACACACTCTGCTGAAAGAAGCTTCCAACCAAAGAATTTTCACTTTCACTTTCTCTTAAGGCAGTTACCTTTAGCCCTAATGGTGGGTTCGAATACTTACTTTTAATTGGACTTTTTGGAGCAAATCCCTTCACCCTTGGACAGTTACTGGCTGACTGCTAATGCCCTTGATGTGGTTAACTGCTGACTTTCTCTCCAAACAAGTCAAGTGTCCTCTTGACAAATGCAGCCCCACCCCTTCAGCTTGCACAAAGCTTTTTGGCAACTTTCTCTTATACACTTCTGGTAAGCAGGCTTGCATTGTCAGGGTCTAGGTTGTGCAATGCATGCCAATACAATTAAGGATGTTTTTCAAATATTCGGTAACTCATGATTAATGAGAGTGAACTTACAGCAATCAAACTTCAACTCATTCCTTATATTTACAATTTTTGGCAGCTTGGTGAAGCACCTTTGATTTCCCTGCAACAGCTCGAACCTAACTTTACCCTCTATTTGCTAACGTCTCCATTGGACCATTCTTTGAAGCAACCTGGACCCCAGCTTTGTTTCTGATTCCTGTTGGTCCCACTGAGGAACAAATTCAAAATGTGCCCCACTTCTAACCTCAGTTTATTCCATTCCTTTTCCTTCTTTAAAGCTGTGTTACAATACTTCAAGAACATTTAAAGAAATGTCAACTCAAATACTTTTCCAGAACATACCAATAATAAAAATAATTAAGGTGTTACACCACTAAACTTTTATACTTACTAAACATACAGGTCAGACGCTAGGAATCCTGCAGCAAGTAACTCAGCTCCTGACTCCCCAAAGCTGTCCACCATCTACAAGGCACAAGTCAGGAGTGTGATGGAATACTCCCCATTTGCCTGGATGGGTGCAGCCCCAACAATGCTCAAGCACCTTGGCACCATCCAGGACAAAGAAGCCGCTTGATTGGCTCCACATTCACAAGCATCCCACTCCCTCCACCACCAATGCTCAGTAGCAGCTGTGTGTACTATGTACATGATGCACTGCGGAAATTCATCAGAGATCCTCAGACAGCACCTTCCAAACCCATGACAACTTCCATCTAGAAGGACAAGGGCAGCAGATATATGTGAATACTACCATCTGCAAGCTTCTGCCCAACTGTGACCTGATCAGGTGTACTCCAGAACTCTGTGGGAAGCTAGGGAAGAGATTGCTGGGCCCTTCACTGAGATATTTGTATCATCATTAGCCAAAGGTGAGGTGCTGGAAGACTGGGGGTTGGCTAATGTCGTGCCACTAAATGAAGGTGGTAAGGAGAAGCCAGGGAGCTATAGACCAGTGAGCCTGGCATCAGTTGTGGGCAAGTTGTTGGAGTGAATCTTGAGAAACAGGATTTACATGCATTTGAAAAGGTAAGGACTGGTTAGGAATAGTCAACATGGCTTTGTGTGTGGAAATTGTGTTTTACGAACTTGATTCAGTTTTTTGAAGAAGTAACAAGGAGGATTGATGAGGGCAAAGTAGTGGATGAGATCTATACAGATTTCAGTAAGACATTTGACAAGGTTCCTGAGTGTTGCTGAGCAAAGAGACCTTCAAGTGCAGGTTCATCTTTCCTTGAAAGTGGAGTTGCAGGTAGACAGCACAGTGAAGAAGGTGTTTGGTACGCTTGCCTTTATTGGTCAGCGCACTGAGTGGAGGAGTTGGGAGGTCATGTTGCAGCTGTACAGGACATTGGTTTGGCTACTTCTGGAGCATTACAGGCAATTCTGGTCTCCCTGCTATAGGAAGGATGTTGTGAAACTAGAAAGGCTTCAGAAAAGATTTATAAAGATGTTGCCAGGTTTGGAGAGTTTGAGCTGTAGGGAGAGGTTGAATAGGGTGGGGCTATTTTCCTTGGAGAATCAGCGGTTGAGGAGTGACCTTATAGAGGTTTATAAAATCATGAGGGGCATGGATAGGGTAAATACATAATGACTTTTCCCTGGGGTGGGGGAGTCCAAAACTAGAGGGGCATAGGTTTAATGTGAGAGGGGAAAGATTTAGAAGGCTTATAAGCAGCAGCTGTTTCACGCAGGGGGTGGTGTATGTATGGAATGAGCTGCCAGAGGGAGTGATGGAAGCTGGTACAATTACAATATTTAAAAGGCATCTGGACGGATATTTGAGTAGAAAGGGTTAGAGGGGTATGGGCCAAATGCTGGCAAATGGGACTAGGTTGGCATGGATGAAGGGTGGACCGAAGATCTGCTTCTGTACTGTATACCTCTATGACTCTATGACTGTATAAACCACTCACCACCCTGACTCGGAAATATATTGCTGTTTCTTTGGTCACTGAGTCAAGATCTTGGAATTCCCTCCCTAAGGGCATTGTGGGTCAATCTACAGCAGGACGACTGCAGTGGTTCAAGAAGGCAGCTCACCCTCACCTTCTCAAGGGGCAACTAGGGATGGGGGTCAGTAAATGCTTGTGGAGCTGACATCACCCAAGTCCAATGAATTAATATGAAGAAGTGATGACTTAAGCTTTATTCATTATGCCAAGGTTTCAATGAGATATACATAACCAAATAGAACCAGGCTCAGTCACATAATACACACACACACGCACGCACATACCCCACCCCGCACCCCCACCCACACACACACACAAACACACAATACATGTACACACATGTCTATATATTTACTATGAACACTTACATACGCACTGAAATATACTCAGAAACATATAGAGAATATCGAGTAAATCCTGAAGGGTTGACCAGTGAGCTGAATCATCGCACGATTTCACTACCTCATGCTGACACTTTGGTAATTTTCAAATTCACAAACTCAGCAATCTCCAGATCTCCCCTGACACAGGATGACTTTTGTGGAAAGTCCATCAGAAAAATCAATGCTTGGTTGATTTTGTATTTCGTGTAAATTAGCTGACAAAAGGGATCCATTGAGACACAAAGGGCTGAAGCAGGTCAGGGATCTGAGAGTCTGCCTTCTGCACAGAGAGGCCAGGGATAGGGAAACAGGCAATTGATAAGGACAGCACCCGAATCTGACAGTGGGACCTGCCAGCACAACACCACCAGCAAATGTCCCACAGATCAGATAATTTAGCTGTGGCAGGACAACATAGAACATAGAACGTAGAACATTACAGCGCAGTACAGGCCCTTCGGCCCTCGTTGTTGTGCCGACCTGTGAAACCAATCTGAAGTCCATCTAAACTACACTTTTCCAATATCATCCATATGTTTATCCAATGACCATTTAAATGCCCTTAACGTTGGCAAGTCGACTACTGTTGCAGGGAGGACATTCCATGCCCTTACTACTCTCTGAGTAAAGAACCTACCTCTGACTTCTGTCCTATATCTTTCACCCCTCAATTTAAAGCTATGTCCCCTCATGCTAGCCGTCACCATCCAAGGAAAAACGCTCTCCCTATCCACCCTGTTTAATCTTCTGATCATCTTGTATGCCTCTATTAAGTCACCTCTTAACCTTCTTCTCTCTAACGAAAACAGCCTCAGGTTCCTCAATCTTTCTTCATAAGACCTTCCCTCCATACTAGGCAACATCCTGGTAAATCTCCTCTGCACCCTTTCCAAAGCTTCCACATCCTTCTTATAATGCGGTGACCAGAACTGTACGCAATACTCCAAGTGCGGCCGCACCAGAGTTTTCTACAGCTGCAGCATAACCTCTTGGTTCCGGAACTCGATCGCTCTATTAATAAAAGCTAAAACATTGTACGCCTTCTTAACAGCCCTGTCAACCTGGGTGGCAACTTTCAGGGATCTACGTACATGAACACCGAGATCTCTCTGTTCATCCGCACTACCAAAAATCTTACCATTAGCCCAGTACTCTGTATTCCTGTTACTCCTTCCAAAGTGAATCACCTCACACTTTTCTGCATTAAACTCCAATTGCCACCTCTCAGCCCAGCTCTGCAGCTTATCTATGTCCCTCTGTAACCTGCAACATCCTTCGTCACTATCCACAACTCCACCGACTTTAGTGTCATCTGCAAATTTACTAACCCATCCTTCTACACCCTCATCAAGGCCATTTATAAAAATAACAAACAGCAGTGGCCCCAAAACAGATCCTTGCGGTACACCACTGGTAACTGAACTCCAGAATGAACATTTCCCATCAACCACCACCCTCTGTCTTCTTCCAGCAAACCAATTTCTGATCCAATCTGTTAAATTACCCTCAATCCCATACCTCTGTATTTTCTGCAATAGCCTACCGTGGGGAACCTTATCAAATACGTTACTGAAATCCACATACACATCAACCAGTTTACCCTCATCCACCTGTTTGGTCACCTTCTCAAAAAACTCAATAAGGTTTGTGAGGCACGACCTACCCTTCACAAAACCGTGTTGACTATCCCTAATCAAATTATTCCTTTCTAGATGATTATAAATCCTATCTCTTATACTCCTCTCCAACTCTTTACGCACAAGCAAAGTAAGGCTCACTGGCCTATAATTACCAGGGTTGCCTCGACTCCCCTTGCTGAACAAAGGGATAACATTTGCTTTCAGTGTTCTAGTGTCATACAGCCATACAGTCATGCAGCATGGGAACAAACCCTTTTGCCCAACTGATCCATGCTGACCAAATTAGGCAAACTAACTTAATCCTATTGGCTTACATTTGACCCATATCCTTCTTTCCTATTCATGTACTGACCCAAATGTCTTTTAAACATTGTAACTGTATCTGTATCTATCATTTCATCCGGTAGTTCATTCTATGTATGAACCATCCTCTGTGTGAAAAGGCTACCCCTCAGGAACCTTTTAAATCTTTCTGCTCTCACCTTAAAAATATGCCCTTCGGTTTTGAAATCCCCTGTGCTCGGGAAAAGACCTTTCTAATTCACCTTATCTATGCCCCTCATGATTTTATAAACTTCTATACCTCAACTTCTAACATTGCAGTGAAAGAAGTCCCAGCCTACCCTTCGATGAGGTAGCACCAGACATCTATTTTCATCTATTTTCATTTACCTACACCGTAACAGATCATTAGGAATGAAATAATTTACATTGATAGAAATACAAACAGCCTTCCTTGTTTCATGGAATGTGGACATCCATGGGTTGGGGCAGTTAAGAGTCAAACATATTGCTTTGGGTGTGGAGTCACGTAGACCAGGTAAGGATGGGAGATTTCCCTCCCTGAAGGGCATTAGTGAAACAGTTGGGTTTTTACACTAATTGACAATGGTCAGCATCTCTCCTTAATTCAAGATGCTTATTGAATTCAAATCTCGCCATCTTTCACAGTGAGATTCAAGCCTACGTCATCAGATCACTGGGATCGTGGTTACTAGTGCAGTGACATTGTCACTATATCAGTGCCATGAGCTCCGCCTCCCCAGTTATTTCAGGCATTTTTGCCCACAAGAGACCTCCCCGAGCAGGAGCTCTCAGTTTCTCTATGAATGATCATTGTGTTTAGTGGTGCACAATTTTCAAACTCCAGGTCGTGGCAATGTCACCAAACTAGCAATTCAGAACCTGAGGCTATTGTTCTGGGGAGATAGATTCAAATCCTGCCATAGCAGATGGTGACATTTGAATTCAATAAAACTTTGGACTAAAATGTTGGTTTAATGATGACCATGTAACTACTGATGCCCTTTAGGGAGAGAAAATTGGCACCTTACCTGGTCTAGTCTATGCATGATTCCAGAGCAATAGCAATGTAAGAGAATCTAAATTAGGACCAGGCAATAAATGCTGGCATAGACAGCGATGCCTATGTCCCATAAAGAATTACACATGTAACACAAGGCAGCAGGTACACCTGGTGATTTGCGACATGCTTTGTGTTTCTGGGTCACCTTTGCATTGCGTTCCCAATCCCAGTCTCCTCAGCAATCATGTGTTGTTTAGACCAGAAATGTCCCTCCAGGCATTAGCAGTTGGAGTTTCTCTGTCATTTTGCTCCTAACCGTCCCACAGGTCATGAAAGGCCAGGGTTGAGAAAGCGCGATGATGAAATCAGCATGTTAGATATTGGTGAACTCGTGATGGTAAAGGCAGAGGATAAATTGGGATGTAGAATGAGACATAAGCAGTAGACATCTGGATGCTTTTATCTGAAAAGACTGCAAGGAAATTAGTAATATCCTGCATTTATTGAGTGTCAGTCAGGAGGTGTTAATAGAATATTTGAGAAGAGTCGATGTGAACGTAGGAGGCATGGTTAGTAAGTTTGCAAATGACACTAAAATTGGAGGTGGAGTGGACAGCAAGGAAAATTACCTCTGAGTACAATGGAATCTTGACCGGATGGGCCAGCGGGCCAAGGAGTGGCAGATGGAGATTAATTTAAATAAATGTGAGGTGCTGCATTATGGGCAGGCAAATCAGGGCAGTATTTATGCACTTAATGGTAAGGTCCTGGGGAATGTTTCTGAACAAAGCAGTCTCAGAGTGCAGGTTCCCTGTAAGTGGAGTCGCAGGTAGATAGGACAGTGAAAAAGGCGTTTGGTACATTTGCCTTTATTGGTCGGTGCATTGAGTATAGGAGTTGGGAGGGTCATGTTACGGCTGTACAGGACATTGGCAAGGCCATTTTTGGAATACTGTGTGCATTTCTAGTCTCCCTGCTATAGGAAGGATATTGTGAAACTTGAAAGAGTTCAGAAAAATACTTATAAGGATGTTGCCACGGTTGGAAGGTTTGATCTGAAGGGAGCAGCTAATGGTTAGGGCTAATTTCCCTGGAACATTGGAAGTTAAGGGATGATCTTATAGACGTTTATAAAATTGCGAGGAGCATGGATACACTGATTAGTCAAGACTTTGCCTGGGGTGGGGGAGTACAAAACTAGAGAGTGTAGGTTTAAGGTGAAAGGGGAAAGATATAAAAGGGACTTAAGGAGCAATGTTTTCACACAGAGGGTAGTGAGTGTATGGAATGAGCTGTCAGAGGAAGTGGGGGAGGCTGGTACAATTACAACATTTAAAATGCATCTGGATGGGTATATGAATAGGAAGAGTTTAGTGGGATATGGGCTAAATACTGGAAAATAGGGCTAGATTAATTTTGGATATCTGTTCGGGGTGGACGAGTTGGACAAAGTGTCTGTTTCTGTCCTGTACATCTGTATGATTCTATGACTGTATGACAGGGTTAAAGGAAAAGGCCATAAGACCACAAGATATGGGAGCAAAATTAGGCCATTCAGCCCACCATTTCTGCTCTTCTATTTAATTTTGGCCAATTTGTTTCTGAATCACATTCTCCTGCCTTCTCCCTGTAACCGTTGACCCCATTACCAATCGAGACCCTATCTATCTCTGTCTTAAATACACTCACCACCACCTTCTGTGGGATGAACTCTAGTGATTTACCACCCTCTGGCTGAAGAAACTCCTTACTTCAGTTCTAAAAGATCATCCCTTCCCTCTGAGGGTGTGCCCTTGGGTCCTGTGGAAACATTTTCTTCAAGCCCAGTCTATCCAGGTCTCTCAGTATTCTATAACTTTCAGTCAGATCCCCTTTCATCCTCCTAAACTCCACTGAGTACAGACCCAAACCCAAAAGATATTGCCTTGATAATGAGGGACTGGATCTGTAGGTCAGAAAGGAAGGATCACAGATACAAAGAACAAAATTTAGAATCTGTTTGGGTGGAGCTAAGAAACAGTAATGGGCAGCAGACATTAGTAGGAGTTATTTCTAGGCTGTCAAACAGTAGCAGGTACGTGGGACATAGTATTAAGGAGGAGATGAGAAAAGCCTGTTGCAAGGGTAACACAGTAATGATGGGTGACTTCAATCTGCATCTGACTGGGTAAACCTACATGAGCACTTTGGCTGTGGAGGACAGGTTTCTAAACTGTGTTTGGGATGGTTTTCTAGAGCAGGACATTGAGAAGTCAACTAGAGGAGATGTTACTTTAGATCTAGTATCATGTCATGACAAAGGATGATTAATAACTTTGTTGCAAAACAATTCCTATGAATATGTGTTCAATAGATGATCGAGTTTTATATTATAGTTGAAAGTGAGGTAGGTCAATCCAGAGGCAGGGTATTGAATGTGATCAAATGGAATTATGAAGGTTTGAGCAATAAATTCTCAAAGATAAATTGGGACAATTTGTTAAATAGTATACAGAAAAGTGATAGCCCTTAAGGAATTATTACATAGTTTACAACGGCTATTGTTATGATGCCAAATGATGGTACTACTGGAAAAATCAAATCCAAGGGTGGAACCTGGTTGACAGATGCATTTTTGTTTAGTTAGTTAATGTGGTGGTTAGTTACTGAGACACATTCACACAAAGCTGCAAATTGTCTCCAACAAAAAGACAGATGTTTATTACACAAGAGAAGAAAATTGAATTCAAAATGAATTTTCATGAGTCCGGCTGAGATGATTATTGGACAAGTCAGACTCCCCAAAGTGAAATATGGTTTGCTAGCTCACATCTTGCTTTTTAGGGTTTAATGGAGTTGTCTTTCACTGAAACACAAACGTGTCATATTGTCACAGAAACAACAAATACTGGAGAAACTCATCACACCTGTCAGCGTCTATGGAGAAGGAAAAACAGGGCTAATGTTTTGGGTTCAGTGATCCTTTTCACTGGCATCAAAACAATAACTCTATTTCTCTATTTGTCTCTCCACAGATGCTGCCAGACCTGCTGTGTTTCTCCAGTAATTTCTGATTTTATTTCATTTTTGCAGCAACCATAGTTCTTTGTTTTATTTTATGCGATGCTGATAACTGCTTTAATAATAAAATACAGGCATCATGCAAAAGAAATGAAAGTAAAATTGACTGACCCAAGTTATTTCCATATAATGCAAGTTTAAAAATTTCAAACTACAAGGTAAACTACACCCTATTAACTCCAACAATGCTCCTTTACGGTACTCAAATATCAGAGAAAGAATCCCTTGCCCTGTCACACATAGGTGTTTGACTGAGTTGCAGCTTCAGTTACTCAGTCTTGAATCTCTGCTCATTTCTTCCCTGAATCTTCATACAACTGACTTTAGACGTTTCTCAACTTCAAATGATATCGCCAAGGGCTTTAACCAATGGCTTCCAGTCAAGTTTCATATTAAACTGTCTATACTGAGGTAATCCAATTTGTAAAATTTCTAAACTAACTTCTTTTATCAGGCGCAACTGTTTTGTATGTCCAGTTTCACCAAAAACTTCATCAAACCTACTAAACTGAACCTGAAAAGAACTTCCAAAGTTATGCCTGCTCCTCAAAGCTAGACAAAAAATAGGATTTCCAGAGCTTTCTAACTGAAACCTAATGAACTGGACTATTTACTGTGTACTCGTAAATCTCTCCTAATGTAAACAAATTCCTATTAGCCTCGAGGAAATATCTCTCATATTGTTCATTAAAATAAATCATCATAATTGCAGAAATATTTTTAAGTTAATCATTAAAACTGCTTCAAATTCTAAAAAACCCAATATAAATGACACTAATATATGCTGACATAGTAAAGAAATTATACTTCAGTTGTGCAGGGCTGGATCTGAAAAATTGTGCGCTTTACCATTCCCTTATTTAAAGAAGGATGTAAAGCCATTCGAGACAGTTTAAAGAACATTTCCAAGACTAAAAACCAGAATGGTTCAGTGTCTTAATGAAGGATGTTTGGACAGACCAGGCTCATTTCCACTGTAGTTTCAAAGAGTAAGAAGGCAACTTGATTGAAACATCTGAAATGCTGAGGAGACTTGACTGGGTGGATGTGAAAAGGATGTTTCTTCTTGTGGGTGAACCTAGAACTAGGGGTCACTGCTCAAAAATCAAAGTTTACCATTTAAAGCCAATGAGATGGATGTTTTCTCTCAGGATCTTTGAGTCTTTGGAACTCTGCTCCTGAAAACACCCCTGCATACTTTGCAGAGGGTGAAGGATCATCACAAGTATGCATGAATGTGGATTTTTGGTTACATGGCAGATTCGCCATGATCTTGTTGAGAGATGGAGCAGGATAGAGGAACTGACTGACCACTTTCTGCTGCTGATTCGTATGGTTATAAGGAGAAATCAAACTGAACCATTTAATATTAAAGTCTATTAAAATGATATTTTTTATACTTAAACTATACAATACTACTTTAATATTTATGACATGCAATTTGAATCTTGATCTGATTATGTTTCTTTGAGTGATCCATATCCTGTAAAAATTTGAACTAACTTTTCTATTACCATTTTTGCATTCTTCTTCCCCAAAGACACTATTTCAGGGAATGTTTTTAAAATACCCCCATTAGTTAAAACACACTGATTCCCATTCCTAGGTTTAGGTTGGTGTCCTTCACAATGTGTTCAGATCTTGCGAAATAGCTCTTCAAAACCTGCTATCAGGATGAAAGGGGTTGGTGTAATTGTTGGCTCATGACTTGCTAAGTATGGCGTGGCATTCAACAGGTCTGAGATCTACTCAAAAAACAGTCAGGAAGCCTGCCACAATGATCTCACTGTTCCTTTTATTTCTCAAAGTGACCAATCACTATTACTGGGTCTTGAACTGACCCTTGCATGGAGTGAGAAAAACTGTTAAGATTGGAGATAAAGACAGGATGCTGGAGAAACTCAGCAGGCCTGGCAGCATCTGTAGAGAAAAATGCAGAGTTAAAATTTCAAGTCTGACATGAATCTTCTTCGGACCTGATGTCCAAAGAAATGTTCATATTGGATTTGAGACATTAACTCTGTTCCTCTCTCCATAGAGCAGCGGTTTCTATTTCTATTTCAGACTTCCAGCATCTGCCATTCATTGCTTTTACCCCAGTGCTGGAGAGCTTTTGTTCAAACCACCAGAGCAATGTCAGATATCAGGGATGTCATGCATGAAACCAACATCAAACATCATTGAAAATTCCAGAAATAGATGGTGAGGTGTTCTGCTCCTCCCATTTTGTCCTGGATTTCCTCCCTTCTGTTGCCAGCGTTTCCCTCCTCAACACTTCCCTGCAGTGATATAGCCTGGTGCACTGGTCCATATTGTTCCCATTTGCCCTGTTACTGCCTCTATGCCTCACTGGCTGACACAAGATTAAGGTGAATCTCAGTGGGGGAAAGTCTTCACGATTTGCTAATGGGAGAGAGAGAGAGTGCTTGTTCAAAATTTGCTCGATTAATTATTCTGAGTCAATTGCCCCTTTAACTGGTGCACTGTTCACCTCACCCCCCACCCCCATTGTTCCTGAGTAGGGAGCAGATTCCCCAAGGGATTCCAACCCTTAGCAGTAACATCTGCTCCTCTCCGTAGGGAAGTAGCTCAGGCAGGGGTGAAGTCAGAGAGAAAAATGGAAATTTTGATCCACTGTTCATCATCCCAAAGGGGAGAAGGCAACCCTCGTGAGTTGAGAGCAGAAGGGATTCAAGAGAAGGAAACTTGCTTCTGTAATGTGGAGATGCTGGTGCTGGACTGGGGTGGACAAGGTCAGAAATCCACCATATCAGGTCATAGTCCAACAGATTCCAATAACGTCTATAACTCGGTGTCATGTGATTTCTGAACTTATTTCTGAGCAGTGACACACTTTGTTCTTTAAATCTCTCAAGCAAACACTTCCATGTTGGGATTCTAACAGCACCACATGATTGGCCCTCTTAGCAAACATGTACAGAGAGGCTGAGACATTTTATTACTGCACAAACGTGATTCTGAAATGGTTCACATCAAAGTTATCCTGAGTGATAATGGGGAGCCTGGCCAGATCATTTCTCACTGAACAGAGGGCCTAAAGGTGATCACTCATGATCCTGAACAGTGCCCAGTTTGCCTTGGATTAGGGCAGCAACATGAGTGGTGATCTGGAGTCACATAGGTAAAGAAAACAAATTTCCTTCCCTCTCTGCATTGGCCAGCCAGATCACCACTCATGAGTTTGATTCCACCCTTGGGCAGCTGTTTGTGTGGAGTTTGCACATTCTGCGTGGGTTTCTTCCCACACTCCAAAGATATCCCATGCTAAATTGCCCAGTGTGTCCAGGGATGGAGGCTAGGTGCATTAGCCATTGGAAATGTTCGGTTATGGGATGGGTTGAGGGCTGGATTTGGATAGGATGCTCTTTGGAGGGTCAGTGCAGACTCAATGGGCCAAATAACCTCTTTCCACACAGTAGAGATTCTATGATTCTATAACATCATCCTGAATATGAAAAATGTTATCAAACATGAGGGAGAGAGATAAAGACAGACAGTGAGAGATCAGCGCAGTTGTTCAGAGTTAAAGCAACAGCCTGAGGCCGATAGGTCACAGCGTCACGGAACCAGGGCCATGAACAGAAAAGGTGGAAGACACCGATGCTGGAATAGAAATGAGCTAGCCACACAACCGTCTGATCAAATCCCATGAGTTTCAGAGACCACAAAGAGAGAATGATCCCTTTTTTGTCCGGAACGTAGGATCATCTGTGTCATCAGGTCACCCTAAACAGGATCTCCACCCATTGAGCTTTGTACCCAATTGATCAGGGATCAGACACTAATGGACCTCGAATGAGATCTTGGTGGATCCACAATGTCGGGTGAATATCCATTATAACTTGTTCATTCCTCCAAATTATCCTCCAGTTACGAATTGTCATGATTAGCTGTGAAAGTTCTGATTCTGAGCAAACAGGTCAGAAATCAGCAGACAGTGAGAGGGTCCTTTAATGTGGATTGGTGAAATGCATCTGCCAAAAGGAACCTCCATCTTCCTCAGTGAGGAAGTGAAGGATGAGGAAATAGATGAATTTAGAAACTTACACTGAGGCACTGGAGAAAGCCTTTCCCAGCACTTCCTGTTTGTAGGTTCCAAAAGTCCAACATAGATTTCTGTCCTAACCAGAAAATGCTGTTGTTTCACTCACTCCCATGTCCCTGTCCCTGTCCCTGGTGGGTCATTGCGAGTTATACTGATACTGGTGCATATCTACCTGGTTCAAGACCACATTTATCACAATGCAAATGATCCTTATTCTGAGCTTTATCTTATATCAGAGATAATGGGAACTGCAGATGCTGGAGAATCTGAGATAACAAAGTGAGGGGCTGGATGAACACAGCAGGCCAAGCAGCGTCTTAGGAGCAGGAAAGCTGACGTTTCAGGCCTAGACCCTTCGTCAGAAAAGGGAGAGGGGAGAGGGTTCTGAAATAAATAGGAAGAGGGGGAGGTAGAGCAAAGATGGATAAAGGAGAAGACAGGTGGAGAGGAGGCAGACAAGTTATAGAGGCGGGGATGGGGCCGGTAGAGGTGAGTTTAGGTCGGGAGGTAGGGAGGGGATAGGTCCACCCGGGAAGGATGGACAGGTCAAGGGAGCGGGATGAGGTTAGTAGGTAGGAAATGGGGGTGCAGCTTGAGGTGGGAGGAGGGGATAGGTGAGAGGAAGAACAGGTTAGGGAGACAGGGATGAGCTGGGCTGGTTTTGGGATGCGGTGGGGGAAGGGAAGATTTTGAAGCTTGTGAAATCCACACTGATACCATTGGGCTGCAGGGTTCCCAAGCGGAATATGAGTTGCTATTCCTGCAACCTTTGGGTGGCATCATTGTGGCACTGCAGGAGGCCCATGATGGACATGTCGTCTAAGGAATGGGAGTGGGAGTGGAAATGGTTCGCAACTGGGAGGTGCAGTTGTTTATTGCGAACCGAGCATAGGTGTTCTGCAAAGCAGCCCCCAAGCCTCCACTCGGTTTCCCCAGTGCAGAGGAGGCCACAACGGGAACAGCAGATGCAGTATACCACATTGCCAGACGTGCAGGTGAACATCTGCTTGATGTGGAAAGGCTTCTTGGGGCCTGGGATAGGGGTGAGGGGGGAGGTATGGAGGCAGCTGTAGCACTTCAGACATCAGTTGCTTTCAGCCAGTCTTGGGAGATTTTTTTGAACTATATCTGTCAGGCAGCTGAGATTAAATGTGTAACGTGGCTGTCATTCTGCCAAGATGGTCCTTATCCTTGCTCGCCTTCCTATTGAAACCTGGAGAAATCCATTGGTACAGACTGGCACAGCCCTGAGAGGCAGATGGAGCATGTGTGACCTTGAAAGGCTTTTATGAGGAACTGATCAATGTCATCAATTAGCGTCAATTTCAATCTTTCAGCCTTCAGTTCTTGTGTGATGCCAGTCTGCCCGTCCTTCATATTGCTGCTGCATCTCCACACCGTGACTTTTTTAACCACATGCTGATCTGGCAAACTAACCCTGATAACACAAAGCCACATATCAAGATGGCTGATTGGAGATCAGGGACATCCCCTGCAGTGATAACTAATGATTTCAGTGCAGTATCTCCAGACACAAGAGTGAGGTAATTATAATAAGGCCCATGGGATTACATGAAGTGTGATCGAGCCCATTAGTGACATTCCAAAGTCTCATTTTAGCTGTTCGGACAAAGGGTGTGGAGTCTACTCAGAGAGCCTGGAATCATCTGTGTGCTGTATAATGCTGCTGTGTTAAATGGATTATTATTTCGTGAAGTTGATGACTGATGAAGAAAAGAGAAAATGGGTTTTGATCTTGTACAGCAGCAAAGTACTGTACAGGGGCCTGAGCTAGGCAGGCAGCTATCTAAAGCTAGCGAAAGGTGAGGAAACTGGATACAATTTACAGTTGAATGCTTCAAATAAATTAAAGGTAGAGGAAAACAAAGGGCCTTTAGTTTCGCCCTACATACAACAGCTTTAGTAAAGGAACTACTTTTCCAAACTTAATTGTACATCGCATCTGTAGCAGAAATCTCCTACTGTATCCTGGCTAGTTTGAATACCCTGAAAAATATGTGTTGGAGTTTCATACATTTTCACTTTTCAGACCAAGTTATTCCGATAATTTCAAATACTAACTTTTTTCGCTCTATCTACTCTTTATGCCTTGTTCACTCTCAAAGCAAAATTCTGTGAATGTACAAGATTCCAGACTCATATTCCTCCCCAGATCTTAAACACGAATATCAGGACTGACTCTGTACTGCACCACTGACAGACAAATACCAAATCACAACCTGACTGGTCCCAAAATGACCCATGGCACCACAGGCAGTCCTGGTTTGCAAATGGGTTCCACTACACAAGGGGGACATAAGTCCAGGAAACATTTGTACAAATGATTGTTAAACTTGCACCCCTGTATGGGATCACACTCACAGTATGAGCGTTCTTGAATTAAATGTTTGTAACTCGAAGTCATCCTGTATTTTCAAGAACAGCAAATGACTTATTTCTGATCTCCTAACAAATATTGACCCCTCAATTGATATAATATAGAATTGTTTGCCTGGTATTTATCACAAGGTGCTTGTTGGAGTTTCCTGTGAGGAAATTGGCTGCTGCATTTTCCTCATTGCTATAGTAACTGCACTTCTAAAGCATTACAGTGATCATGTAAAGTGTTGTATAAATGCAAGTCTTTAATTTTCTTTTTGAAAAGGAAAAGGCTAGAAACCCTTAGAGGGTCAGATAGACTCTGCAGAGCAGGAAAATCATGTCAGTGTTTCTCCAGCTTCTGCAGAAATCTCATTTATATGTTATGGGTAATACAGGATCTATCGAACAAGTTTCTTGATCAACACAATTGTTACTTTATTGTCGAAACAATTCTTATTCGATGAAGATGCAATAATTACTCAACATACACAGTCAGTAATAAAAAAAACTTCTCTCTAAATACCCTCCAAAGCACAATGCACATTCATATATAATCTTCTGAAAAATTGCACATTTCTCTGCAGAGATTGGCTTTCTGAATTTAAGAAAAAAAAAACACTTTGGGCAACAGTCTATTCTTGAAGGCAAAAGGGTAAAGTGTAGGATATTAGAGAGTCTGTTATTCCAGTGTTCTGGCATGTATGGTCATGTTACTAATCACTTATGGCAAATTCTGAGGGTTTGCAATCACAGCTTGCTTAGAAAATTAAATCTTGAGATATTTCTTTCAATCACTCTTCCAAAAATAGGTTTCACTCTAATCTGATGTAGAAGGGTTTCTTTTCAGAAGTGACAACATCAGCTGGGTAGCTTGTTCTTTGTATGCTTCTCTTGAAATGAGCTGGATTTCAAAAGACTTCCCTCCAGTTGAAACAAAAATAGAAATTACTGGAAAAGCTCAATGAGTCTGGCAGCATCTATGGGGAGAAATCAGTTATAATTTTGGGTCCAGTGACCTTTCCTCAAAACTCTGAATTTAATGCTGCATTTTTCTAGCAATTTCTGTTTATGTTTCTGATTTACAACATCTGCTGATTTTTTGGCTCCCAAAACAAAGCACTTCTCCAAACCAGTCACTGTTGAACAACCCCCGTAGAGGTCTATAGCAAAGCAAGCAGTGAATACCAATCATGATATTAACACTGAGCCTCATTAAAAATGAAGCCCTAATGCGCATGGTGAACTTTCATTGACCTACTTTAGAGAAACTACTCCAAACATTGCTATGAGCCTTGAAATTAGTTCCTTATCTCACAATCCTTCACATCTTATGTCCTCCAATATTAAATATAAAGTGTCTTTGTAACATAATGAAGAATCTATTCATTCCATCTTTAAAACTTTTCAATGACCCAGCCTTCATTGGTCTCAGAGAAAGAGTTTCACAAAGCAACAAGATTCTCCTTCTTTCCATTTTAAATTGGAGTCTCTTCATTTTCAGACTGGAATTCAGATTCTGGTCCTGAGTCTTGGGAATCAATGAGGATATTGATATTGAGTGGTTTCCGTGAAGTTCTTGCTGTTGGATGCCAACAGGACTAGGTTAGATATTCTCTTGATGAAGATGATCATTGTTTGGCACTTGGGGGAGTATTGCTATTATTTGCCACATCTCAGCTCCAGCTTGAATAGTTTTGTGTGAGGGAAATCAAGTCTTACAAACTTAATTGAGTTTTTTGAGGAAGTATCCAACAACATTGATGAGGGCAGAGTGGTAGGCGTTGTTTACATGGACTTTAGTAAAGCCTTTTGACAAGGTTCCACATGGTAGACTGGTGAGTAAAAGTTAGATCAAATCTAAGCTTGCCAATTGAATACAGAGTTAGCTTAATGGTAAGAGACAAATGGTGGTGGAAGGTCTGTAAACAGTGGTATTCCACTCAGATTGGCATTGGGCCCACTTTTGTTTGTCATTTAAATAAACAATTTGGATGGAAATACAAGAGAAATGTTTGGTAAGTTTGCAGATGAAACCAAAATTGGTGACTGAATGGACAGTGAAGGAGATTGTCTAAGATTACAAAGAGATCTTGATTAATCGGATCAATGGCTGAGGACTGGCAGATGGAGTTTAATTTGAATAAATGCGAGGCGTTGCATTTTGGTAAAACAAAAGATGGCAAGAATCATATAATTAATGATGGTCCCTGTGTGGTGTTGTTGAACAGAGAGACCTAGGGGTTCAGGTACATAGTTCATTGAAGTTAACATCACAGGTAGATAGGGTGTTTAAGAAGGTGTTTAACTCGCTTGCTTCATTGCTTAGACCTTTGGATATAGGAGTTGGGACATGATGTTGAGGTTGTAAAGGACGTTGATGAGGCCTCTTCTGGAGTCCTGTGTGCAGTTCTGGTCACCCTGCTATTGGGAGGATATTATTTAATTGGAGAGGGTTCAGAAATGATTTACCCGGATGTTGCCGAGAATGGAGGGTTTGAGTTATAAGGATTGGCCTGACAGGCTGGGATTTTTTTCACTGGAGAGTGGGAGGTTGAGGGGTGACCTTATAGAGGTTTATAAAATCATGACGAGCAAGGATAAAGTGTATAGCAAGGGTCTTTTCCCGAGGGTCAGGGAGTTCAAAAACTAGAAGGCATAGGTTTAGGCTCAGAGGGGAAAGATTAAAAGGGACTTAAGGGGCAACTATTTTACACAGAGAGTATTTTGTGTGTGGAATAAACTGCCAGAGGAAGTGGTAGATGCAGATACAGTTACAGCATTTAAAAGACATCTGTGTAAGTTCATAAATAGGAAACGTTTGAAGGGATATGGGCTAAATGTGGGCAGGTGGCACTAGTCTAGTCTGGGAGCATGGTCAATGTGGAATAGTTGGACTATGTATCTATGACTCTATGAATGTTGTGCAGATTTTGCATACAGGCACAGATGCTTCAATATCTGGGGAGTTGCGAGTGGCACTCGCTATAGAGATATGTGTTTACGCTCCTTGGAACCATCCACTGTGGATAGATTTACTGTCACCAACCCTTCCTATTAGTATTTGTCTGGGCTACTAATAACAGGTGTGAAAGAATACTCAAACTAGGCTTCAGTAGAAGAGTGGCAGAATCTTGATAAACATTAGAGGGTCATTACAGAGTGCTTAACGATTGGTTACATTATATATTTGATCTATGATAGTCTCTTGTGGTACCTCAGATTATCCTTTTGAATAACTATGTAGACCAAGTTAATTCAGTCTATTGACCGAGATGTTTTGATATGGCTTCTTGATGTCACACTTGGTCAAACGTAATCACATTGTCAAATTGATGCCAGTGTTGGTACTATACTGGAAGAGCTTGGATAGTGATGTGGCAAGTTCTGGAGCACAAGATTTCAGTACTATTATCGGAATGTTGTCAGAGTCCACAGTCTTTGAAGTATGCAGTGCCTCTAATTATTTCTTGATTTCACATGGAGTGAATCGAATTGCTTGAAGTCTGCTATTTGTGATGCTGAGGACCACTGGTGGAGGCTGAGATAGGTAGATAGTCCACTTGATAGTTCAGCTGAAGTTTGTTGCAAAAGTTTCAGACTTTATTCGCTTGTTGTAGCAAAGCTTTGGCAATCCAGAATTGAGGAGAATTTAAAAATTCATTCATTAATTAGAGAAAACCAACCAAAATTTGGGAAGTTTGGTAAACTACTATCAGAAACTCAGAAATATATCTTCAACTTGTAGCAATTTGTGTAGAAAATGGCAAAGTGTCAAATGTAGAAAATCAGACTGGATTTGTAGAAGTCTATTAATCAGAGGAAATCAGATATATATTGTGTTAAGTTATAAATTGAAAGGATATAAAGATTTGGTTAGCAGTGTGTTTGGCTGGAGGAGTGGAGAAAATGTATTGATTGAGTAGGGGAAGTTCTCTTTTGCACAGATCTGATGCCTCACAGCATTTGATGAAAAATCTTGAAATTTGCTAATGTAAGACATTTGCAAAGTAATGAGGACTCTCCTCCAAGAAGCTATGATCATGTTGCAGTATCATGTTTAACAATGCACATCATTACTTAGGAAGGATATCACAGGCTGGGAGTAGAAGCAGAGGAGATGTCATTCAGAGTGTTAGTAGCGGTGAGGGTCTTCAGTTATTTGGAGGGACTGGAGAAGTTGGAATGTTCAATGAGGGGAGCAGATTAAGAGGAGATTTATTGGGGCTGTTCACAATCACAACACAAATACAAAGAACCTGTCTGAACTGGATGAATGTAGAACTAAGAAGAGCAAACGTCATGGGGAATGAAGAGTTATAAATTCATACAGCATCTTGTTGCGATAACCTGAAAAGTGTGGCAACAGCAGATTCAATGAGAACTTTCAAGTGGGAGATGGATAAATGATTGCAAAAACACCATGAAAATTGCAGTCCAAGTGGAAGTAAAGTTGGGAGTGGAACATATGGAGAGGTGTTTCAAAGGCTCAGCACAAGCACATTGGGTCAAACGGCCTCCAAGTCTGGTCCCATTCTCCCAGTCAATTCTGGTGGATTCATGTGGCCTGTTGCAGAGGGACAGGTCATTCTTTTTCCTCTGGAGGTTGATGGGAGATCATTAACTTCAAATGTTCACAAAGGAAGTCAGGAGTCCGGCCAGGGAGGTTCCTTTAAACTTTGAAGCTGTTGAATTATTGTAAAAACCTAACTGGTTCATGCAGAACTGATACATGAAAAGTGTTTGTCCTTATTTGGTCTGGTCAACAGGAGAGCAAATATCACTGAGAAATGGTCAGTGTATAGCTACAATCTGACTCAGTGCCTCAAAGGCAATAAGCCTGGGTAACAAGTGCTGAGACAGAAATGCCTGTCATCATAGTGATTTTAGAATATGAAGATAAAATGGAAAATTTCTTGGAGGGTAAATTGCCCAGGATCAAGCCCTACCTGCTCCAATGGTGTGTCATAACCTCCCTGAACAAGTTATTAAAAATCTCTATAAACATGAAAAGGTGCTATGTAGGAGTGGATTTATCTGGGATGGGCTGAATAGTTTACAAAATAATTCCACCGAGGCCAGTATCCCATCACTACATCACCCTTTATTTACACATGGCAAATCCTTGACACTGATCTATCCCCTTCAGAGAGAATAGAGCCTCTGTCACTCCTGCATATATCTGTCAGCCAGGGCTCCCTGACTGGACCAGATTAACAAGCCCCGATCAGCGAACTCATACTCTATGAGGTGCACCTGGCTGACCTTGTTACAGTCATTACATTTTGAATGCCCTTGAATCGTAAATGTTGTTTTCAGTTCTTGTTCAGATGAAATATTTTTCAGACTCCTTCACCTTCATGCTTCACCTTTTCAAAGTAACAGCCTTAGAGTTTCAAGTTTTCTCTGCATAAATTATGCAAACAAGGAAGCAGTTTCCTTTCCAGCTGCAATATAGAGTGTCTGGTATCTCTCTGTCTCTCTCTATATATGTAAGAAAATAAAATTACAAATATATAATGGATAGGTTTAAAAGGTTGGAAAAAATAGCTGGAATTAAAATGTGATAATTTAATGATTTGGGGAATAAATGGTTTCCAATATAATACCTGTGTAGCTGAGTGCAGACCTGGTTGTCCCAGGATTATTGAGTGTAATTACCACTTTAACTGAAATTCCATTTGACAACCAGTCACAATACTGACCTAACAGTCTGATACCTGACAGAAAAATTACAGCTCTCATATTGAAAAGCAAGTGCAGCTCTTGATTTTACTGTTAAAAAAACAGTTTCTCTCTGTCAGAAACTCAAATGGAATAATTTACATTTAGATATAAAAAAGAGACAATCTTAGGTGCATATTTTCTCTTCTTCTGTGACTTGTCACTCGATTTGCATAAAACTAGAGATTAGTAACACTAAATCACATGCTTTTTGATTTGTGTAGATGCATTGCCCAACATCTTGCTTGCGACACAGGCTGCAACATTGATCTTATCCAAGTAAAGACAGCCAGGAAACACTTTGTGTAAGTTCAGGAACAATCCTAGATCAGCTCCAGCCCTGAACTGTCAGTTCACAGGAGAAACATTAAAAGCGCAGGAATCAGCCAGCAGGTCACCACGGTCAGGAGCAAAGGAGAGTCAGCTCAGGCTCCAGGGAAACTAAACACTTACAGACGGACAGAAACTTTCTGCTCAATGAGATTGAACGATGTACTCCTGCTCTGGATCTGTTAGAGAACGATGGACACTCGGTGCATGAGTAGGACAATGCTATTCACTGCAATGTTCAACTGGATTTGAGGGGCTCAAATAACAGACACAGAACCCCCACCCTGTCACCGTGTGGGGGGGGGGGGGTCACAGGCACAGACCCCCGCCCTGTCATCGTGTGGGGGAGTCACAGGCACAGACCCCCGCCCTGTCACCGTGTGGGGGAGTCACAGACACAGACCCCATTCTGACACTGTGCAGGGAATTTCTGGCTCAGACACCACCACACCACCCCCCCCCACCCCCCACTTCTCCTACTGGGCTGTGGAAGTTTTAAAGTTCTGAGATAACAAGGTGTAGAGCTGGGTGAAGACAGCAGGACAAGCAGCATCAGAGGAGCAAGAAGGCTGACGTTTCGTGCCTTTTTCTGAATAAGGGTCGAGGCCCGAAACATGAGCTTTCCTGCTCCTCTGATGCTGCTTGTCCTGCTGTGTCCATCCAGCTCTACACCTTGTTGTCTCAGATTCTCCAGCATCTGCAGTTCCTACTATCTCTGAAACGGTTTTAAAGTTCTGTTTGCTGTCAGAAACATTGATTAACAATAATACACATTCTCAAATGAGTTATTTTGATTATATTACTTTACAACACTGACTGTATACTTTGTCCGTATCTGTCCCAACTGTTGCCGGAATTATCAGGTTGGATTTGTCCTGATTTTTGTGGACAGGACATGCCTGGGTAATTGTCGACATTTCTGGGTAGATCACCATGCTTTTGAGCAGAGGCTTTCAGCACTATGTGCAAGACATTGTCAGAGTCCATATTCTTTGAAGCATCCTGTACATTCAGCCGTTATTGCGGTTGGTTGGTTCGGCGAGCTGGGTTCGTTGTTCTGCAGGCATTTCATTACCTTGCTGGGTGACACCCTCAGTGCAGCCTCCGATGAACCATCTGGAGTGCGTTGAACTGGATTACCCCACTTTTAGTTTTCCTTTGCAGTGGAGTGTACATGGGGTCGAGTTCTATGTGTTTGTTGATGGCTTTCGTCGTGGAGTTCCACGTTTCTAGGAATTCCCATGCTCGTCTCTGCTTTGCGTGTCCCAGGATCTTGGTGTTGTCCTTATGGAATTGGTGGTTCTCCTTATCCGAACAATGAGCCAGCTCAGCGAGCCAACCAACAGCAATATTCACAACCCGAACTTCAAATCTACTCTAAAGCTTCAGATTCAGCCATTATTTTACACTGTCAAAATGTCATTAATTGGGATTTCAGGAGGTAGCCATAATCAAAACTCCCTCAGTAACTGAGGAGACATCCAACTTCACCAGGTGATCGTTTTCTTTTGAGTACTCTCAACCTTTCAAGCATCACTTTATGATCCTATTTTCATTTTCAACACCTTATTTATGTAACCTCCACACTTTTATATTCAGTCTGTAAACAGCACTTAACCCTGTCGGTGTGGTCAGTGCCAAGCTGTTGGTGTTGTCAATGCCAAGGTGTCGGTGTGGTCAGTGCCAAGTTGTTGGTGTGGTCAGTGCCAAGTTGTTGATGTGGTCAGTGCCAAGGTGTCAGTGTGGTTAGTGCCAAGATGTTGGTGTGGTCAATGCCAAGTTGTTGGTGTGGTCAATGCCAAGGTGTCGGTGTGGTCAATGCCAAGTTGTTGGTGTGGTCAATGCCAAGGTGTCGGTGTGGTCAGTGCCAAGTTGTTGGTGTGGTCAATGCCAAGGTGTTGGTGTGGTCAATGCCAAGGTGTTTGGTGTGGTCAATGCCAAGGTGTTGGTGTGGTCAATGCCAGGGTGTCAGTGTGGTCAATGCCAAGGTGTTGGTGTGGTCAATGCCAAGGTGTTGGTGTGGTCAATTCCAAGGTGTTTGGTGTGGTCAATGCCAAGGTGTTGGTGTGGTCAATGCCAGGGTGTCAGTGAAGTCAGTGCCAAGGTGTTGGTGTGGTCAATTCCAAGGTGTCGGTGTGGTCAATGCCAAGGTGTTGGTGTGGTCAGTGCCAAGGTGTTGGTGTGGTCAGTGCCAACTTGTTGGTGTGGTCCGTGCCAATTTGCTGCAAACAAGGTTTGGATTTTTTGTAGCTGAAATACAGATTGTTTTTCTACCTTATGCTTTGATGCCACACCATGGTTTAGGTTTCTTTACAGACTGAGCAAGGAGAAGGCAAAGGTAAGAGTGGTCATCAACTTTAGACTTCAAAATAAAAAGTTTTTTGTTCACTAACCGCCTCCAGTATAGAAAGAGGCCATTTGACCCATCGAGTCTGCACTGACCCGCCAAAGAAATTTGAACAATAGTTCCCCATCCATTAGTTTGACTTTTTAGATTAATAGTCTAGTGATACTACCATTAGGCCATTATCTTCCCACCAATCGACATCAATCTTAAATATTACCGTCCACAGTCATTACTGACATGCCAGGCCCTGACTTACATGAGGTATGGGTTAATTTGTCTTCTTCAGGTATTCGTGTTCACATGAGTTCTCCGTGGAGTAATGTGGTCTAATCTAGTTTAGTCTAGCATATTGCAACTCCACCCACACTGCTATTTATACCCGGTGCAGTGCAGCTCCACAGTATCATCATGAAGTTGCTCTAGGGTTCTGAAGCCCCTGTAAGTTTACATCGCCTTGTCAGAAATATTGATTAACAATTGTATACATTCCCAAATGAATTACTTTTGCACATCATTTTACCGCATTCACTGTTTACCTTGTCTGTATATTTCCCAACCTTCCCCACAGTTACCTGTGGGTCAGGAAATTCTATGATGATGTGTCGAGTCACTTGAGGAAAAGTTGGGGAGCTTTCCTTCTGTTAGCTATTTCTGTCAGCTGATCAACCACTTCAATGAGGAGTTTAAACAAAAGGATCCAGAGGAGATACCACAGGACATAAAGCTGGGTGAGCTGCAAGGAGGATACAGCGATGAGTCAGTCTGATTTGGACAGGCTGAGTGAGTGACAGGGCAAGTGACTGGCAGGTGCTACATACTGTTGATAAATATGACTGTTTTCATATTTGTGTCAAAAACAGGAAGATATTATTATTTAAATGGCTATAAATTGGGAAAGAGGGAGGTGCAATGAGAACTGGGTGTCCTTGTGCACCACTCTCTGAAGGTAAGCATGCAGGCACAGCAGGTGATAAAGAAGGTAAATGGTATGTTGGTCTTCATTGCGAGAGGTTTCAGGTACAGGAGCAGGGATGTGTTGTTGCAGTTATACAGGGCCTTGGTGAGAACACACCTGGAATATTGTGCGCAGTTTTGGCCTCGTTTTCCGAGGAAGGATGCTCATGTTGTTGACGGAGCCCTGTGAAGGATTCTCAGATTGATTCCTGGGATGGGGGTACTGACATATAGAAAGAGATAGGATTAGTTAGAATTATATTCGCAGGACTTCAGAAAAATGAAGGGGGATCTCACAGAGACTTAGAAAATTCTAACAGGACTAGATAAGCAGGGAAAACGCAAGGAGGATATTCCCAATGACCAGTGATTCCAGATCCAAGGAACACAGTTTAAGGATATAGGGTTGTCATTTAGGAGTGATGAGGTGGAATATCTTTATTCACAGAGTGATGACCCTGTAGAGTTCACTGTCACAGAAAATAGTTGAGGCTAAAACATTGAATGTTTTCAAGAAGGAGTTAGAGTGAGTTCTTAGGGCTAAAGGGATCAAAGGTTATTGGTAGAAAGCAGGACCAGGGGACAGAGTTGGATCATCAACCACAGAGAACATAGAACATGGAAAAGAACAGCACAGTACAGGCCCTTCGGCCCACAATGTTGTGCCGTGGAATAATCCTAATCCAAAACTAAAATAACCTAACCTACATTCCCCTCAATTCACTGCTGTCCATGTGCATGTCCAGCAGTCACTTAAATGTCACTAATGACTCCGCTTCCACGACTACCACCGGTAAACTATTCCATGCGCTCACAACTCTCTGGGTGAAGAACCATGATCATATTGAATGGGGGACCAGGCCCAAAGCGCCAAATGGCCTACTGCTGCTCTTCTTTTCCATGTTTCTATGCACTGGTGCTGTGAGATTCAACACTGGTGGGGCCTGATTCTGTTTCTCTGGGACAGATTGTTCCTGTGATACAATTGGAGGTGGGTTAGGCTCATACAATGAGATCAAGTGACATCAACTGCAGAAGATAGTGCCTTCAGTTGTCACTAAAAAGTACAATCAAGTTCTGCCCAACATTACCCTCCTTTTAAGGTCCCTTATCCAGACCCATTGCCCATGTCTCAGATTAGGCAGCCACAGGACTACAACCAATGATACCACATCAAAACATTGCCTCCTCTAGGATTGGTGTTCCATCTGGTACCTGATCTCAATTGCCTGACTATTACTCCTTGGGCCAATATCACTTGGTAGTGAAGGGTGGCAATTTTTAACCTGTGTCCCATCATCAGAGCTGAGGAAGCAGAATGGGGTGGTAAATGAATAGACCAGTAAGAAGATCTGGATTTTTCTTGGGCAGATTTTTCTCATGTTTGAGCCATATATTCTCCTCCTCATTGGATTGAGGGTGCCTCTATGAACATGTGACACGTTGAAATCCAGTGTTGTCGCAAAATCCTCAAAGACCTCATCAGCAAACTGCCGGCCCATGATAAAACATAACCATAGATACACCAGGCTGTGGTCTTGGAGTTCCAAAATATAAAAACTGATCTATCTTCCATGTATATTCATATCTAAGTACGCATGTGAATCTTCCAGTAGTTTGTGAACAGAACCAAAATTTCTCTGTATTTGTACAATTCCAAGGAAGTCACCATTGACAGAATATTTCAAACTGGCATTCCTGAGTCTAAAGGGTGTGACCTTGCACATTCCTTATATTAAACTGCATCTACCATAGTTTGGTCCACCCAATGTCTCGGTCAATGTAAGTTGGTGCTGCCATTCACATTGTTTGCTGTTTCCTAGTAAATATAGACAAACAGTTTTCCTTTCCTTCATCTGACTCATCTCTAAGGACAATCAAAGGTGAAGCTCCACCACAGAGTGATTTATTGTATCCCACAGATCTCCCCATGTAACCCTTTCCTCCCTGTCTTAATTCTGCTCCAACTGCTAAATCATACGGTAAGGTCCCTTTCAGTTCTGTCCATTTTCATTTTGCCCAGAATCATTTGGACAGGACCTTGCCAATTGCCTGGTGACGAGTTCATTTCAACAAAATACACAGACACACCCTCTCCAACAGGTGGGTGGCTTCCTTAAAATATTCAACATAAAACATTTATCAATCACAACCGCATTTTTTTAACACCTTCATGGGATGTGAGCCAGAATCACTTCTCAGGTGATTGCAGATTGCAGGTAAAGAATATTGCTGTGGCTCTGCAGTCTTATGTAGACCAGATTAGGCAAGAAGAGCAGTTTTCCCTCCCTTAAGAGTTCCATGAATGAGTTGGGATTTTATAACAAACATTTATAGTTTTGTGGTCCTCATCATGATGACTGGTTTTCAGCTCTAATTTATTAACTGGATTTAAATTCCACCAGCTGCTGTGGTAGGATCTGAATTCGAGAACCTGCTGTCTCTAGATCCCAGCATTTCCTTTGAGTATTATCATTTCATTGCTGCTGCCCCTTCCCAGGTTCACCCTTCGCAACCACATGCTGCATCTCCCTAATCAGTTTATCGTTAACCCTAGTGTTCAGCCACCCTTTCCCAAATGAGAGCTTCTCAAACTGACACCACCATTGACATTTCTTTTCATTACTAATTTTTGTGAAGGTTGGTGTTTCTGGTTGGCCAGCATGTATTGCCCGAGCCTCGTTGCCCTTGAGATGGTGGTGGTGAGCTGTCTTCTTGAACTACTGCAATTCAGCTTCTGTGGGTTGACACATAAAGCCCTTAGGGATGGAATTCCAGGACTTTGACCCAAAGACACCTGTTTCTCTCTTTCACCCTCCGACCATTTTGTTATGGCATTTTCAATTTCCAATCCAGTGGCCCAATTCTATGAAGATTTTTTCAAGTGTTATAGTCTCAAGAATGACGTTAGATGCACGTTGGAAGTCACAGTGTGATTGTTTTAGCTACAGTTGCAATTTACCTGCACACAAAGTGTAATTAAATACATAAAACAATGGAAACAAACATTCGGAAGAGTGAATTGGAAATAAACATTCGGAAGAGTGAATTGGAAACAAACATTCGGAAGAGTGAATTGGAAATAAACATTCGGAAGAGTGAATTAGAAACAAACATTCGGAAGAGTGAATTGGAAATAAGCATTCGGAAGAGTGAATTGGAAACAAACATTCGGAAGAGTGAATTGGAAATAAACATTCGGAAGAGTGAATTGGAAACAAACATTCGGAAGAGTGAATTGGAAATAAACATTCGGAAGAGTGAATTGGAAACAAACATTCGGAAGAGTGAATTGGAAATAAACATTCGGAAGAGTGAATTGGAAATAAACATTCGGAAGAGTGAATTGGAAATAAACATTCGGAAGAGTGAATTGGAAACAAACATTCGGAAGAGTGAATTGGAAATAAACATTCGGAAGAGTGAATTGCCAGAAACAATTCAGCAGCGTTCCACAAGTGCCCTTAAGTTATTTTTGTTACTTTGTTGGATGACATTTTTGTTCATCAAGGAGAGAAATTAGACTTCAGATACCCTGTGCCATTGTCATTACCAGTCCAAGGACAGTGTTGTATTAAATAGAGAGAAACATTCCCTCTATACTGTCCACCCATCAAACACTATCAGGTTGGGGATAGCACAGGGTTAGATACAGTGTAAAACTCTCAACACACCGTCCAATGAATTTGCTTCAGCCACAGTCTCATGAGCCTACATTCCTGCTACATCAATGAATTGTTCGCTGTGAACTACACATGCTAGCCTGTGACTTCAGTCATAAGATGTCCTGAGCTGCTTGCAATGTTCACAAAGCCCAGGATGCTAACAGCAATCTCAGTTTGGCTCTCTACAGCAAGCATTTCAGACTATCACTATATGAGCCTCAGCTGTGGCTAACAGCGAGCTTGCCCCAGGATATCCTTCAGAAACTGCCGTCGGAGCTGAGAGACTGTCAGCAGCAAAACTGAGTGGCAACCTTGGAAGTGTCAATACGTCTGAGTTCAAAGCACCCAAAATAAATGCAGACAAAAAGCCTGCCTGTGATTTCACACAAACCCACTGTCACCTTTAGAAACCACTTTCTGAAAAACAGATGACATCCCATCAAGAGCGGAAAGTCATTCAAAACAGGGGGATGAGGAAGCACAGGATGACTCTCAGCTGGATTTCAAAGAGAAATTAAAATATTTTTGATTGTTTGATGCTCTCAGCTACAAAGACATGAGCATTGAAATAAGACAATGGAACTGAAAAAAATCAATAGAAGGACAGACAAAGTTATTTCAAATGTAATTTATCACATTATGACTTAAAAACTACAGACTAATGCAAGCATGGAAAAGCTGACTCTCACTGGGATACGGTTCCTGAAGGTGCTGACTCTCACTGGGATACAGTTCCTGAAGGTGCTGTCTCTCACTGGGGTACAGTTCCTGAAGGTGCTGTCTCTCACTGGGATACAGTTCCTGAAGGTGCTGACTCTCACTGGGATACTGTTCCTGATGGTGCTGTCTCTCACTAGGATACAGTTCCAGATGGTGCTGTCTCTCACTGGGATACAGTTCCTGATGGTGCTGACTCTCACTGGGATACAGTTCCTGAAGGTGCTGATTCTCACTGGGATACAGTTCCTGAAGGTGCTGACCCTCACTGGGATACAGTTCCTGAAGGTGCTGATTCTCACTGCGATACAGTTCTGAAGGTGCTGAATCTCACTGGGATACAGTTCCTGAAGGTGCTGAATCTCACTGGGATACAGTTCCTGAAGGAGCTGACTCTCACTGGGATACAGTTCCTGAAGGTGCTGACTCTCAGTGGGATACAGTTCCTGAAGGTGCTGACTCTCAGTGGGATACAGTTCCTGAGGGTGCTGACTCTCACTGGGATACAGGTCCTGAAGGTGCTTACTCTCACTGGGATACTGTTCCTGAAGGTGCTGACTCTCACTGGGATACAGTTCCTGATGGTCCTGACTCTCACTGGGATATCGTTCCTGAAGGTGCTGCTGCTCACTGGGATACAGTTCCTGAATGAGCTGACTCTTGCTGGGTATCTTTTCCAAAATGTGTCTGATGAGACTTTTATTTAAAAATCCAATAAACAAACATCTACTGCCCATTTTATTTGAATATTCACAGGATGGTGGTCACTTTCTGTCGTGATTGTGCAAAATAAATTACAACATTTGTGAAAAATTGAATACAAATCTGAGGTCATGTTCAACTCTCCCCTCACCCACTTAGAGTTAAGTGAGTTTAAAAAAAATTCGTTCCTGCCCTGTGGACTTCCTCCTGCTATGTCAGGTGTGATGACAGAACCTCCACTGGTTTAATTGACTGATATTTTCTACAACAATTCATCAGACACTAGGTTTGAGGTCCTGCCTCTTCTCAAGAGCAGGAATTTATTTTTATGAATGGATGTAAGGAACCTGGACTAACCTTGTGATAATGTCATAGAACCACACCTCACTGGGCATAAATAGTACTGTGTGAGCAGAGTTAAATCAAGAAAGAGAGAAACACACAGCGTGCTAGGCAGGAGCCTGAAATCTAGCCACAAGTGGCACGTGAGAATAGTGTGACTAGCGTTAGGATTTTGGAGCAGTTACTCAATAATGAGCCTGGTACTTCTGAGTTTCATGTTTTGCAGTATTTATTCTTTACATTTTATATGCAGTGTGATAAAAATGTCTAAGCCTAAAGGTAGTTCTTGCCCATTCCTTCTCCTTGACTCTTTAATCCAAACTCATGGATGTGTGAATAAAGTCACAACACAAAACATTCCTTGCTCTTATTTCCTGGAACATGTTTTGTTGTACTTCATGGTGAGATCCTATTCCTCAGACGAGGCCTACTTTTGGAGTTTACCTGGAGAAGGTGGGGGTGAGCTGCCTCTGGAGCAATTGCAGTCACCAGGGACAATTACACCCTCCAGTGTTGTTCGAGAGGAACATCCTGGATTTTGATCTTGTGACACTGAAAGGAGAGCTGGCATTGTTCCAAGTCAGTATAGAGTGTGACCTGGAGGAGGACTTGCAGGGGGTGGTGTCCCCATGTATCTGCATGCCTTGTTCTTCTAGATGGAAGTGGCAGTGGGTTTGGAAAGTGCTGTCTGAGAAGCCTTGGTGAATTTCTGTAGTGCATCTTGTAGATGGTATGCACAGCTGCTACTGAATGTCAGTGGTGGAGGGAGTGGGATGTTTGTGGATGTGGCAACAATCGAGCAGACTGCTTTGTCCTGGATGGTGATGAGCTTCTTGAGTGCTGTTGGAGCTGGACCTATCCAGGCAAGTGGGGAGTATTCCCAAACACTGCTGGTTTTTGCAGATGAGTTACTTGTTGAAGAACTCCCTGCTCTTGTAACTGTAATATTTCATATTCCTTTAATTTCTTTATTCATTTTGGGCATTCCTGGCTAGAATAGCAGATATTGCCTTAATCCCCACAGGGCAGTTAAGAGTCACGTGTAGGTCAGATTAAGTAATGGTCCTTCCCTAAAGGGCGTGAATGAACTAGATGAGCTTTACAATAATCAGCAATGGTTACAAAGGAATGTGTGTAGAGGGAAAAATGTAAAACATTTTCAGGAGGATTTAGGTAGGTTTAGTGTTTGGAAAAGAACATGGTATATGGAACACAATGTGGAAAAATTTGAGGTTATCCAACCTAGGAGGAGAACAGATGTATCAACTTTTTCTTAAATGGTGAGAGGTTGAAAAGTGTAGATGTACTAAGGGACTTAGATGTTCCCTTGTTGATAAGATACTCAAAGTTACCAAGCATGTGCAGCCAGCTATTATGAAGACCAATGGAATGTTAGCCTTTATTGCAAGTGGATTTGAGTACAAGAGTCATGAAGTCTCGTTTTCATTGTCTCGGAGTTAGGGTACACCTGGAGTACTGTATGCTAATTTGGTCTCCACATCTCAGGAAAGATATTATTGCCATAGAGAGAGTAAAACAAGGATTCACCAGAAACAAAAAAAAAACAAAAATTGCTGGAGAAACTCAGTAGGTCTAACAGCATTTGTGGAGAGAAAGCAGTGTTAATGTTTCAAGTCCAGTGACTCTTCTTCAGAACGGAATGCAATGTAATATTTGCATCACAGAAATGCCGGTAATGACAATCTCCAATAAATAACAACAGCCTCTAGATATTCAGCATTGTTACCATCACTGAAACTGCCACAATCAACATCCTACAGTTTATCATCTACCAGAAACTCAACCTGAGTTGCTGTCTAAATACAATGACTACTAGAGCAAGTCAGAGGCTGGGAGCACTGCAGAGAGCAACTCACCTCCTGTCTACCCAAAGCCAATTCACCATCTATGAGGTACAAGTCAGGAATACTCCCCACTTGCCCAGATGGATGCAGCTCCAACAACATTTGAGAAGCCCAACACCATCCAGGACAAAGCAGCCCAGTTGATTGGCATCAAATCCACAAGCATCCACTCCCTCCACCATGGATGCTCGGTAGCAGCAGTATTAATTGTCGACAAGATGCACTGCAGAAATTCACCAAAAGATCCTTAGACAGCACCTTCCATACCCATGACTATTTCTATCTAGCTGGACAAGGGCAGTAGATACATGGGAACACCAACCCCTGCAAGTTTATCTCCAAAGTCACTCACCATCCCCACTTGGAAATATATTGTTGCTCGTTCACTGCCGCTGTGTCAAACTTCTGGAATGGCCTCCCTAACAGCAGGTGGACTGCAGCAGCTCAAGGAGGCGGCTCACCACCATCTTCTCATGGGCAACACGGGATAGGCAATAAACATTGGCCCAGCCAGAAATGCTCACATCCCATGAGTAAATAATAAAAAGGAACTTGTTCCTGGGATGGTGGGACTGTCCTCTGAATGGACATTGAGCAAACTAGACTTGGGTTTTATAGAATGAAAACTGAAAACACTTAGAAAAGGGTAGAAAGGTCAATGTAGGTAAAAGATTCCCATGTTTGGTGAGTACAGAACCAGGGGCATTGTTTAAATATAAGGGGTTGCCACTTGGTCCAAGATGAGCAGAATAGCTTTTCACCAGAGGACTGTGAATCTTTGGAATTCTCCACCACAGACGGCTGTGAAAGCTCAGCGTTTGAATATGTTTAAGGTCAAAATTTCTGATTACCAGTGGCATACAGAGTTATTGGGATTAGTGGGTAAAAGGTGTTGAATTGTTCAATCAGCCTAAATTTGGGAATATTACATTTCATCACTATGTCCAAATCATTGGCATTGGGGTGGGGGTTGGGGGTGGAGCTTGGGTGTATGGTAGTTAACAAGGCTACCTCACAGCACTGGGGCACCCAGGTTAATTACTCGGGCGACTGCCTGTGTGGAGTTTGCACATTCTCCCTGTGTCTGTGTGGGTTTCCTCTGGGTGCTCCGGTTTCCTCCCGCAGTCCTAAGACGTGCAGGTTAGCGTGGATTTGCTGTGTTAAATTATCCCATAGTGTTTAGGGGTGTGCAGTTTACAAGGAGTAATCATGGGAAATGCAGGATTACAAGGATAGGGTAGGGGGGTAGGTCTGGGTGGGATGCTCTTTGGAGAATCAGTGTGGACTTGATGGGCCAAATGGCCTGCTTCCACACTGTAGAGATTCTATGATTTAAAATCAAAAACAGGTGTGCTGCTTACAGAAGATTGTGATTTTAGGAATTCTTCCAAGAGAATGATCTCTGTCAGGACTCGTGGTGAGCTTTCAACTTTAATATGCCTTTCTACTTTCAAATGTCAATGCACAGGGCCCTCTGCCCTGCACACTCTTTAGAATTGGACTATTAAATCTAAATGCCTCACCCTATCCCTTCTGCCAAAATATATCATCTCACATTTCTCTATTAAATTTCACCTATCCATTTTGCAGTCTGTGTCCTTCTGCAGAGAATGATATCACTTTCACTGTTTGTCATATCTTCAAGATTGGTACCATTGATAATTTTTAAAATTCTGCTCCATATTCCAAGTTTCAAGTTATAAATAATAGAAGAAAGCAATGGCTCAAGTATTGACCCCGAGGACGGCTCCTGTCCACAACAACCATCCAACAGAGATAATACGGTGTGGAGCTGGAGGAACACAGCAGGCTGGGCAGCATTTGAGGAGAAGGAGAGTTGATATTTTGGGTCAGGACCTTTCTTCATCCAGCAAAGTTTTTAACAAAGTAAAAATTTAGCAATTTTTTTTAACTGCACTGATACGCCTATTCCAGAAATCTGTTAACCAGCCTTTCATGTGGTACTTTGTCAAATGTTTTCTTTAACATCCATAAAGACAACATTCACTGTACTCTCTTCATCAGCATTCTCTGTTAATTCATCAAAATATTTACTGAGATTAGCTGAGCAGGATCTGTCTTTTACAAATCCATGCTGCCGTTTCCCTTTAAGTGATTCAACCTCGCCAACTGCCTTTTTATTTTTCCCACACTTCTGGATTCCAAAGCCTTATCCACCATTAATGAGAGAGAAAGTAGACTGCACCTTCCCAAACCCCTGCAGAGAGTTTTCTGAATTAATCCATTAGACTTATTACATTACTCCTCCAAGGGAGGTGCCGCCTGAACCCAGTCTTGCTAACTCAGAGGTATGGGCAATACTACAACATCAAGGCCATCCTTCAGTCTGCCTTACAGCCTTTCTTCAATGATAAATGGAGAAGGAGAAGATTAAGAGTAGAACACTATACTTAATTGTGTCCATGTGCCTGTGTTAGCTCAAATCTAGAGTAATTAAAGCTGGAAGAAAAGGAGTAGGATAAAATTCAGTGAAGTAGGATTAAAGTAGACATGTCTGGTGAGCAGTTAGCAAAGGCACAGTTTACTGGAGTTAACTGTTAGTTTCGATAATTATGGGTAGAAGTTAATACTGGACCAGTTAATAAGGTTAATCACTTGATCACGCAGATCTGCTTGGTGTTAGCTTTCGAATAGACTCAGTGAGGCTCTTCAATTTGGGAAATGTGATGAGCTAATGGGCTACAATTCAGAGGAACATTCAGAGCATTACAAGTAATTTATTTGCAGCTTGAAGTTTTCTTCTAATCACCTGACCCAGCTACAAAAATGTGCGCTGTTAAATATTTAGAAAATCTCTTTTGTAATTGCATTTTAAAAATTCATAATGCAGATAAATTATGCTATTTTAACTATATGACCTTTGAAACAATGATGTCATGATATGTCTGCCTATAGAGAAGGAAGGGGGTAAGAAACAGTCAAAATATGTTTTAATGTAATGACATTTATTAATGGAACAGCAGTGCTTATTAAATATGAAAATGCAGCTTGAGTTCCATTTTTTTAGAACTGTCGCAATACTGTATTAAATATATTCCCAATCTACTCTGCGTTTGTTAATAATTGGAGCTAGAAGGACTCTTAAAAAAGGAAGTGTCCGGATTACAACATACTTAGTCTGACGTCACTTTTCAATTTTACTGATGATGAGGGTGAGAACCAACTGTCCAAAGTCAGCCAAGTTACCATAGTCTTCTCAGATCACAGGGCCTGCTTTCTCAGCAGCGACAGAGATGGCTGGTGGTGGTTTAACCTGAGGGTTACCATAGTTCAGGTAAGGGGGCAGGTTGAGAAAGAGATTCCTTTAAGGTAACCTCAGCCAGTGATGAAGTTGAAACCGCACTGTTGGTGTCACACTGCTCTGCAAACCAACGATCCAGCCAACTGAGCTAACCTAATTCTTGCTACCCTATGGAGGACAAGACCAAGTATGAAAAGTGGGCAAGAGAAATTGAACTAAGGCAGCCAATAGTGAACTGGTGGTTAGCAGGAGTTCTAAAAGCCACTGATCCTTAAAGGGAGCAGAGACTCGGAGGGAAGGATAAGGAAGAGAGAGATCAGGGGTTTAGAGCTGCGGAGCAAAGGAGATGAGCAAATTGTAGGAATTTTAATGGATTCGTGTACCTTCATTTTAAAAAGGCAATATACAACATTTCTCAGTAAGGTCTTAAAACCGTTACGATTCTGAATAAACCCGTGATTCAGAGTACGCCTGTGATTTTGGGTAGCCCAATGATTCTAGATAAACCTGTGATTCTGAATAAACCTGTGATTCTGGATAAACCTGTGATTTGGGGTAAACCTGTGATTTGGGGTAAACCTGTGATTCTGGATAAGCCTGTGATTCTGGGTAAACCTGTGATTTGGGGTAAACCTGTGATTCTGGGTAAACCTGTGATTCTGGATAAACCTGTGATTCTGGGTAAACCTGTGATTCTGAATAAACCTGTGATTCGGGGTAAACCTGTGATTCTGAATAAACCTGTGATTCTGGGTAAACCTGTGATTCAAGGTAAACCTGTGATTCAGGGTAAGCCTGTGATTCGGGGTAAACCCGTGTTTCTGGTAAACCTGTGATTTGGGGTAAACCTGTGATTCGGGGTAAGCCTGTGATTCGGGGTAAACCTGTGATTCGGGGTAAACCTGTGATAAGGTCAGAAAAGAAATTGGCTAAAAGTGAAAAGCAACATGTGTTTGTTTCAAGGGTTTATGCCAAGGTGTTGGCAGGAAAGAGGTGATCACAACATTGGCTTACAGAGTAAGTGCTGAAACTGGCAATGTTTACAATTTATCTTGCTGACCTGGGTGTGAAACTCATCCAAAATTTTACACATCTGAAAACTAGGAGGAGCGAAAATATCAGAAGATGTAGTTCAGGAATGAGAGAATTAATTGGCCAGCTATGTATGCAGACAGGAAGAGGGAAAATATGTTTGGTTCAGGGAAATATACAGGTGCTACAGAATGGAAAAGAAAATGACTGACATGGGCACTGCAGAAGTGGCTTTAAAAATCTAATAATGGCACAAAAACAGACCTTGGGTTTCTACTTGAAACTTTGGAAGAACAATCAGCAAACTCCAAATGATGTTGAAATCAATTAGAATATCTGGTGCCAGACTGTAAGCTCAGTATAGTGGTGTGACTGAGAGACCTAGAGAAGATTCACTACCATTAATCCTTCAAAGTTACTGATGCCTAAGGGTAAAAGATGCCCTCATGATGTTTTTGAGGAAGAAAGGCTTGGTCTTGATAAACAGTAAACATTCATTCCACGGCCGCTCTTGTCCAGTTACATTACATCTAAAATCCATGATCGTGTCTTATCAGACATTTGCTCAGTTTAAGAGCAAGCGCACATTCCCATTATTTACATTGATGTAACTCTAGAACAATTCAAACTAAGCCTACCTGAATTTGGATAGTTCCTCTCAGAAGCAGATATTCACATGCTGATGTGCAGAGCTTAATTCAAGTTAGTTAACATTTTCAGGTACTTTTCAGGAAAGAGCATCATCCTCAAGTTATGAAGAAGGGTCACTGGACTCAAAACGTTAACTTTATTGCTATGAGAGATAATAGGAACTGCAGATGCTGGAGAGTCCAAGAGAACAAAGTGTGGAGCTGGATGAACACAGCAGGCCAAGCAGCATCTTAGGAACACAAAAGCTGATGTTTCGGGCCGAGACTCTTCATCAGAAAAGGGGGATGGGGAGACGGTTCTGAAATAAATAGGGAGAGCGGGAGAGGCAGATCAAAGATGGATAGAGGAGAAGATAGGTGTTGAGGAGACAGACAAGTTAAAGGGGCATGGATTGAGCCTGTAGAGGTGAGTACAGGTTGGGGGGGGAGGTGGAAGGGAGGGGATGCTATACTAGGGCTTGTGGGTCACTTTTGTAGAGAACATTCTACGCATTAGTGTCACTGCCAAATGTTTGATTCTCTTGAAGAAATCATTTCTGAGAAGATAGTTATGTTTCTGGCAGAAGCAATCATTTGGAACAAGATAAATGTGCACATGGCTCTTGAATTCTCAAAGACATTCTTTTGGGTAACTTTGTAAATATAACAGGTTCAGTCTTGAGTGGGAAAGCAGACAGTTTTGCTGTTTCACAGCTATTGTTTTTCGACTCCCAAACTAACTGTGTCAAGACCCTACAACAGGCACCTGAGTAAAATTTCCCAAGTAGATTCAAGAGTACTGTTGAAATCGGCTAAGAGTGAATCTTGGCAAGGTATTGGAGGGTTTCTCTCTACGAGCCCTATCAAAGTTCCCCACATTGTCTTCTCAGCTGTGCAGTTCCTGTCAATTGCCTCAGACATGTTGGACAGGGGGATGTTAGCACCCCACTTTGCCGACAGGGACCGAGAGCATTTGAAGCCCTGTCACTTGTAGGCTATCACAGGGTCCCACACTTTTGTACAAAGCCACTTAGCTGTGACAACTTGAGAATCCTGCCTTTGAGCAGTGAGTATCTTATTTCCATGTTTTTGCAGCTCCTTAAAGACCAATTCTCCTGATAAATGTGACCTCCCATTTTTCACTCATCGTCTGAGAAAGTTAGAAGGCACACGTTTCCAATCATAAATCATAGCCAGTCCCTGGTTGCTTCAACTGACTGAATGTTTGTCCTGACCACCATCCAACTGCTTCTTTATCATAGATAATGGGAACTGCAGATGCTGAAGAATCCAAGACAACAAAATGTGAGGCTGGATGAACACAGCAGGCCAAGCAGCATCTCAGGAGCACAAAAGCTGACGTTTCGGGCCGCACTCTGATGAAGGGTCTAGGCCCGAAACGTCAGCTTTTGTGCTCCTGAGATGCTGCTTGGCCTGCTGTGTTCATCCAGCCTCACATTTTGTTGTCCTGCTTCTTTATCATAACATTCCTGCACTCCCCATGGATGCCATTCTCCTCATCGATACAAGTCGACAATGGTAAACCACTAGCCTCATCACATGGGATGGGCAGTAAATGCTGATGAAGGCAGCAATGCCCTCATCCCATGAATAGATGAAAAGGAGATTAGGTTTAAAATGTTTGTGGCTGGCTGACCATTGAATAAGTTTTCCAAACCTGTGAACCAGTAGTATCTCTAATCCCTTAGTCATGAAGCAATGCTGGACCCACTTTAATTTATTTTGACTGTTATATTTTCTCCTAGTATGAGCAGACGTTCTTCTGGGGCCTAAGACATCTCTTTGTTGAGTCAAGTTACATTAATTCCTGGTATTTGGCTTCTGAGCTGGTTAAAGTTCCTCAACACGCTGTAGAATTTAAGAATACAGCATGCCTTTCTGTTCAGACGTGAGAAGTATTTGTTTTCAATGGTGTGCAACTGTTGCATATTGTTTTGATCTCTGTGTTTGATTTCTTTAGGTTTGAGGGCTGCCCTGCCTGCGCCACACAGTTCCCATCAGAAGGTTACAGTTTCATTCTCTACCACCAAGGGATTGTTTCAGACAATACAGTAACCCTCAGATGGTGTCAAATTTCAGATTAATTGGAAATTCATTAACCATTAACCAATGTTCTATCTGGTTCACATTCCCCACTACCCCTAAAATAGATCGATTCCTATCTTCCAGAAGGGCAGATTGTCACACAATGACGCATGTTCTAATGTCTTAGTATTCTGTGTTCTCTTCCAAATATGCTTGTTATAAAGTGTTATCTTTTTTGTACTTATTAGAATTATTACTTCTGTGGTTCAACCAGTTGTTTTTGACTTTCTCCCAAGTTATCCCACATTTTTATAAGCATTTGCTTGGTGCGATAAAGCTGGAAATTGTTTTGATTTATGTGGTTTTTCTAACCTGACATCTGGAACATTAACTTGAAGCATCAAAGGATTTTAAGACATTTTGTGTTAATCTGTCATGTGGTGTTTTGGTGTTTTTGCATCTGTGAAATCTGGTGATCTTCTTGAGCTGGGTTGAGTTTCTATTCCCATCATTCTCTTGTTCTGTTTTCAAATTTCATCTCCCAACTTTTTCTCATTAACTCTTTCCAATGTGTAATCTTTTTTGATGTAACATATCTGAAACAGATGTATCCAAATTCTGTACAATGATTCTGCCTTGAATCGCCATAATTACATATTTAGCAGATACTCATGTGCCTTGGCCAATGTTGCCTACCTTATACGCCGCAGGCAAAGGTGCCCTGAGGCATTGTACATTGGTGAGGCCATGCAAAAACTATGACAACAGATGAATGGGCACCACTTAACAGTCGCCAGACAGAGATGTTCCCTCCCAGCTGGGGAACACTTCAGTGGCCAACAACATTCAGCTGCTGATCTTCAGTTAAGCATCCTCTAAGGCAGCCTTTGAGATACCCAACAATGCAGAGTCACCAAGCAGAGGCTGAGAGCCAAGTTCCATACCCATGGAGACAGCTTCAACAGTGATCTTGGGTTCATGTTGTGCTACATGTGACCTCACTACACTGTTCTGTATCTGTAAAATCTTGCTTATCTTCCTGTTTCAACACCATCACCTTCATTACTTGTTATGATCTGTCTACTTTAATTAGTTTGTCTAGTTTTGGGTTACTTGTTATATTGGTTAGACCCTTGGCGTGTGACTGTTATACCTATCTTGTTATTCCAGCCATTTGATTTGTCTCCAGGACCACTTCGTTTTTATTTTTTTGTAATTATCTCTCTGCCTCAATTAATCAAATTATAGATCATCTCCTGATAACAAGGTGTGGGGCTGGATGAACACAGCAGGCCAAGCAGCATCTCAGGAGCACAAAAGCTGACGTTTCGGGCCTTGACCCTTCTCTTCACTTGCTATTCAGCTATTAGCACTTTACTCTCATTGTCTGACACTTTTGATCACCTACAGAGATTTATTTTTCAACACTCCATACACACAATTCAAATGATCCTTTGATTTCTCTGCCCATAAATTATGTGCCTGTGTGCTTCCTTTCACTTCACCTGATGAAAGAACACTTCTCCGAAAGCTAGTGATTTCAAATATTGTGTGACTCATGACCCAATAAAATCATGAGGGGCATAGATAAGATGAATAATCAGGGCTTTTCCCCCAGAGTCGGGGGGTCGAAAACTAGACAACATAAGTTTAAGGCAAGAGGAGAAAGGTTTAAAAGGAACATGAGAGGCAGCTTTTGCACACGAGGGTGTGCATAAATGGAACAGACTGACAGAAGAAGTGGTAGAGGTGAGTACAATTACAACATTTAAAAGACATTTGGACAGGTGCATGGACAAGGAGGATTTATAGCCAATGAACAAAAGGTAAGCAAATGGGGCTAGTTTAATTTAGGAAACCAGGTCAGCATGGATGAATTGGGCCAAAGGGTCTGTTTCTGTGTTGGGTGACGCTGTGACTCTAGAAGTGGGAACTTAAACAGGTAAAAGACAGATTTAAGAACAACTTCAGGAAGATGCCCACTCAGGGATTGGACAATGAGCAAGTTTCCAGGAAGAATACAGGAAAATGAAGTTCAGCAATTAAAAGATGGCTTATTCTGGATGAATGAAGGACGATTAGGGGATGGCCTGCTGAATCTCTTTTATAACTTATGATTTTAGAAGAAAGAAGTAAGGGAGAGATAAAGAGGAAAGTCCAAATAAAATAGATTGTGATCAGGCACTGTGGAGCAGAGAGCAGAGTGAAAATTAGGTAGGGTTTGCTCATCAAACCAGAAACATATTGTTCCATTCTGTTTAAAGTTGTAACAGAATTGTGAAAGAACATCTCCCAAAATGGTAACAATTTCCAAATCTTGCATGAACTATTTTTGTAGTCCCAAGTATTCCTGTTGGTAAGGGAAGTGTCTGATGGTTTGAAAAGGCATGCAATACTAAAGTTAAAGAAGTGGGATCAAGCCTGTGTTACTGAGACTGAACTTCAAGCTGTCCACAATCAATGATAGGATTCACATAGGATGTGTTTGTTGACTTTGTCCAGAATGGTGCCTTGCAATAAAAATATTAAAAGCCTTGCTACGGAAAAGGAAGGTTGAAAAAGTGCAATAAAATCGATCAGTGTGTTATGTGGAGCTGTGCATTAGCCTTAGTCTTATAATTTTAGTTTATTTTTAATTTGAGAAGAATTAAATCTGTTTATTGTTTGGTGTAACAGAAAAAACCGAGAAGTGGTTTGGGGAAAATAACCTGGAATTAAGAAATGCTTCTGAGCCTATCTAATTAATCATTAGCCTGCTATATCACTTGACCTGAATTCAGATCCATTAAATGCACAATGACACCATTTTGCATTGCTTTTAATTAGATTTCACTCCTCTAGAAGTTTCAAATAATAAGCCATGACCAGATAATGGCTCCCCAGTAAGCTGCTGTAAGCCGTGCATTAATGTGCTTTTGACTGTACACCATCTTACAACAGTCCCCAGCAATTCCTGGCCTGCCTTTGGAAATTGCGGTATAGTTTCTCGAAGAGTCAGAAATTGACATACCATCTGAAAGTTTTCAAATACTGGCACGTGGTTTTGGTCTGCGCCCACCCCATTTGAAAATTCAGCCCCTTGCCTTCACTTTAGCTGAGGGTGCTCCAAATAGACAGGATTTTCCTTGGGATTTGGGATTCTAATGTTGAGGAATAATTAGGGTCCTATCAGAGGGATGGCAGCTGTAGAGCTTTCTAGCCCCACTGGCTGTTGCGGCAAGTCAGAAATGATATAGCCTCCTCAACATGAAGATGCTTTTGGAGACCTATTTTCTGAAAGATTAAGGTACTAGATCCTTTGGAGTTAAGGGGATCCTTCCAGGTGCAGTGGTTGGGCAGCAGGAAAGGATTTACCAACTTGCAGCTTCCAGTGGTCTCCTGGTCCATCACAGTATAGCTGCCAGCATCTGTTTTGTCAGCTGCCTGTAAGATATGGCCCCAGTGGCTGAAACGCAGCAGGCGATCATTCAACATGACTCCCTCTGCATTGGCAACCCGCCACTCTCTATCTTGTTAGGACTGAGCCTGGAAAAGCATGCCACACTCTCACCTACCCCTCCATGGATCTCAACATAAAATAAAATTGTTTTTTTCCAGTTAATGAGATGATTAATTAAATGCTTTATATCAGATTTTAAATAAACAGATCCATTAATTATGTTTCTTGATAAACACAATTATTGGTTTGTTACAAAGACAAAATGTATTCAATAATGATGCAGGAGTTGGTCCAGAGACAGGGTCAATAAATGATTGTCCCTCTAAATATCTGCAAAACACACACACACACACACACACACACACACACACACACACACACGCATGAAATACACACACACCACACACACACACACACACACACGCATGAAATACGCACACACACACACACACACGCATGAAATACACACGCATGAAATACACACACACCACACACACACACACACACACGCACACACTTGAGGGGAAAAACAATTCTCTTGCAGAAATTGACTTTCTGAAAAGAAAGCACTTTGGCAAATGGGTATGTAATGGACAGCTCAAACCCTTAAAACAGAGATAGCTTGGATCCTAACTTTTAACTTACTTACAGGCCAGTCTAAGGCACTGTGTTGTGGATGTGATTTGTTGGGTCAAACTATTAGGCTTTTAACAAAACGCACTTTATTCTTACGCCACAGTTAGAATACAAACAGAAAAAAGAAGAATTGGCATAACATTAACTTTATCAAAATAATTAACAAAATAATATTTGATTTAACTACTACTCATCAAATGTTCCAGTATCCCATAAACATACCCTTAGAAATTTGGCTAGCTGGGGTTGAATGGTCTGTTTATGAGCTGCAGGCTCTGTGGAACTCTGCAGATGTTTATTCTAGTGGTTAACAAGATCCCATATTCCCCAGGGCTGTGTTCTGTGATGGACAGGATATTGACTAACAAAGTGATCAAGTTCATGGGCACTCTTAATGGAGTACTGTGTGTGAGTGACAGAATTTATTTTGGAGATGCGTGGTCATCAGGTAAATGAATGGACAAAATGCGCTCACCTTTGAAATGCAAACTAAAATGTGAATAAACTACAAGGTAACACCTGGACTCCCTGTGCCCAAAAGCACAGCCTTGGTATCAGAGATAATGGGAACTGCAGATGCTGGAGATTCCAAGATAATAAAATGTGAGGCTGGATGAACACAGCAGGCCAAGCAGCATCTCAGGAGCACAGTGTGCTCCTGAGATGCTGCTTGGCCTGCTGTGTTCATCCAGCCTCACATTTTATTAGCACAGCCTTGGTGTTTGTCTAGCCTCTGAAGTTTATCATTGCACACAAATATCTGTCTCACAACCAGCAAACACACTTGCTGTAATACTCACACATTCACATAACTCAGTTGTATTCTCTCAAGCATAGTGCTAGGGGCATTCAGATGATGAAATACTTGAAAGGCATCAATCACAGAAACCTGTCTGGCAGCCTTCCCATGCCTTATTGTTTTTGCCTGTGCAGAGAAACTAGTCTGTAAAATGAGAACAGTGAAAGTTCCATCAATGTCTAAACTCATGGGGAGACTATAATTAGTTGATTAATTGGCCATTAATTAATCATAAGTTATCTATATTGCGTGCTGGAGCAGTTGAAAAGCAGAGTGGAAAAGCAATCACTTCACACCTCTCTCAGTGATGAAGGGACCTCAATAATGGGGACAAATCACAGCTTCGAGCTGTTTAATTTCTGGAATGTAGAACATGCTTTTGTATATTTGGAACAGCAAGATCCACTTTAACTTCCTGGGAACAGGAATGTATTGCATCTCTGAACATATTGCACGAAATAATACAGTGTGGAGCTGGAGGAACGCAGCAGGCTGGACAGTGTGGAGCTGGAGGAACGCAGCAGGCCAGAAGAGCAGGAAAGTTGACGTTTCGGGTCAGGACTCTTCTTCAGAAATTGCACCTATTGCACAAGGGTTTCTTTAAATCCATATGTGGAAAGTGAAACATAAAAACAGCATAAAAGTTTAATTCTCTATCCTACAGGACATTCAAAACAGTGACTATTCAAAACTGAGATCAATATGGTTTTGGGCATTGGAAAAATCAAGCGATATGAGGACAGGCCAGGAACATTGAGTACAGTTATGGTCTCGAGTAACAGAGCCAACTGGCCTAATCCTACAGGCCAAGCAGCATCTCAGGAGCACAAAAGCTGACGTTTCGGGCCTAGACCCTTCAAGAGAGAGGGTCTAGGCCCGAAACGTCAGCTTTTGTGCTCCTGAGATGCTGCTTGGCCTGCTGTGTTCATCCAGCCTCACACTTTATTATCTTGGAATCTCCAGCATCTGCAGTTCCCATTATCTCTGGCCTAATCCTGCTCCTGTTTTGGATATTGGAGTAGGAATATAAGATGTCTTTGGTTAGATCTGAGCAACATATGAGGTTGGAGCGAGGTGAAATGCAAGTTACTCCTGGGCTGATGTTACTCTGCCCTTACGCTGACAGAGAATCCCATCATTACTGAGGCAAGAACACACTTGTGACAGAATTTTAAAAAATTCTTTTTTGTTTGTTCCGTCTTTTACTGTCCACCCACTTTATTGTCAAATTCTAGTTCTTTGCCTCTGTGAAGCATTTTGATTTTTTTGCTGTATTAAATGTACTATATAAACATATGTTACTTTTGTTGTTCTCTCTCCAATCCATGAAGTCGATGAAGTCCATGAAGACATGATCTGAAGTATTAGCCTGGTTTCTCTCTCTCTGCAGTTGCTGGCAGACCTGCTGAACATTTCAAACATTTCTCTTTTTATTTCCGATTTCTGTCTTCTTTTGTCCATAGGACAAGCACGAGCTAATCGGTAGTGGAGAAATTATTAATGGTGATGTTAATGGGCAAACACCTTACTCTACACCAACACCACTGGAATCAAAGAATTAACTCAACCCATTTGAAAGGGTCACTACTGGTGATACTATAGAATAGGCATACAAACATAAAAAAACACAGTTCTGAAGACAAATCAAACTGGACTCGAAGCATTAACCCAGTGTCTTTCTCCGCAGATGCTGCCAGGCCTGCTGAGTTTCTCCAGCATTCTCCATATTTGCTTTTATTGCAAACATGTTTATGAGAACATCATATGATGGACACTCTTGCCTCTCTGAGGCAAAGTCAGGCATTACAATTCAGTAACTAAGCTGTGCTGATATGACGTGGGATATATTAAAAGTCGGTTGATTTACCTCAGCATGTTATAAAGACCATGATTTCAGGATGAAAGGCTTGGTAGTGCTTATCAGGATGGAGATTTGATAGCAATGGTATCATCAGCTGATGGAGTTTTCTGAGTATAATTGGCTGATGAGCTGCACTTGGTTATTGTGATAAATGGAAAGCCTAACCAGATAATAACCAGAATGAATCCCTCAACAATCTATGTAATTGTGATGCATCACCAGCTTATATCTGTCCTAAGAGCTGAGGTACAGGCCAGACATACACAGGAAGACCTCAGAATCAATGCTCCATGAAATGCTGATGATACATACATCAACTGATCTAGCCTGAGACGTGGAATTTTCTGACTGAGGCAAAGACAGCAAGAGAGGAAATGATAGAGTAAGAATTGACAGGGGACTGGAAGCTATGATAAACCAGGGGTTAGATTGTAATCAACACTTTATCAGTCTAATATCTCAGAAAGTCAGTCAAGTGTGATGACGCAGTGTTTTGGAAACAGAAGAATAGGGGATGTGGAATATTAGACAATGCAAGTGCTGATTTGTCACCATTCTGCCATCTTTCTGAGATACCATCACAAATAGGGGTAGGGCACACCTACTGTAGCTAGCCCGAGGTGTTTCTGACTCCGCTGTCAGTGTAATCACATCTGCTGCTTGCATTTCAGGCAAATATTTGTTTGGTCACCTCAGCAGCACACAATACTCAGCTAAGCAGGTGTCAGTAATTCAGACATCACAATACCTGATATGGACAACAGACATTGACCGACAGAGCTCTCACCTCCTGCCAAACACCATACAAGCTTGGGTTTGAGTTTCTGATGTTTCACTCAGTGTTGATGTAAATCGGTACAAGATTTTAATCAGTTCCATAACCAATTTATTGACATGTGTACTTACTTACAGGGACACAAGAGCACAATGAAAAGTATACAAAGGTGAAATCTTGGCACTATTTTAAGCACAAAATGTAAATTAACAGTTAAACATTACAATCCCTCTTAGTGTAAAGGAGAAAAAATGGAGAATTACAACCCTTCTTTCACCCTGGGTCTGCAGACGCTCCAGGCCTGGCTTCTCCACAAGGACTCACATTCTCCACGAGGGCTCGATCTCTCCCCCAGGCAGGGCTTGCTGTCCTCCGCACCAGGCTTCACCTCACCCCCACATGAGTTTGTCCTCCCACCCTCCAGACTGGGCAGACTCACCTCCATGATGTCGCCTTGTCACAGACTGTGAGACCACCATCCGGGATCATGAGAACCCTCACTACGAGACCACCGTCCGGGTTCATGAGAGCCCTCAATACAAGACCGCCATCCGAGATCTCCAGAGACCTCGGTGCGAGACCACTATCCGAGATCACCAGAGCTCTCACTACGAGACCACCATCCGAGATCACCAGAGCCCTCACTGCGAGAGCACCATCCGAGATCGCCAGAGCCCTCACTGCGAGAGCACCATCCGAGATCACCAGAGCCCTCACTGCGAGACCACCATCCAAGATCACCAGAGCCCTCACGGTGATACCACCATCTGAGATCACCAGAGCCCACACTACGAGACCACTATCCGAGATCGCCAGAGCCCTCACTGTGGGACCACCATCCGGGATCTCCAGAGCCCTCACTACGAGACCACCATTCGAGATCGCCAGAGCCCTCACTGTGAGACCACCATCCGAGATCACCAGAGCCCTCACTGTGAGACCACCATCCGATATCATGAGAGCCCTCACTGTGAGACCACCATCCGGGATCATGAGAGCCCTCACTACGAGACCACCATCTGAGATCGCCAGAGCCCTCACTGTGAGAACACCATCCGAGATCGCCAGAGCCCTGACTGTGAGACCACCATCCGGGGTCATGAGAGCTCTCACTGCGAGACCACGATCCGAGACCACCAGTGCCCTCACTGCGAGACCACCATCCGATATCATGAGAGCCCTCACTACGAGACCACCATCCGAGATCGCCAGAGCCCTCACTGTGAGACCACCCTCCGGGGTCATGAGAGCTCTCACTACGAGACCACCATCCGAGACCACCAGTGCCCTCACTGTGAGACCACCATCCGAGATCGCCAGAGACCTCACTGCAAGACCACCATCCGGGATCTCCAGAGCCCTCACTACGAGACCACCATTCGAGATCGCCCGAGCCCTCACTGTGAGACCACCATCCGAGATCACCAGAGCCCTCACTGTGAGACCACCATCCGATATCATGAGAGCCCTCACTGTGAGACCACCATCCGGGATCATGAGAGCCCTCACTACGAGACCACCATCCGAGATCGCCAGAGCTCTCACTGCGAGACCACGATCCGAGATCGCCAGAGCCCTGACTGTGAGACCACCATCCGGGGTCATGAGAGCTCTCACTGCGAGACCACGATCCGAGACCACCAGTGCCCTCACTGCGAGACCACCATCCGATATCATGAGAGCCCTCACTACGAGACCACCATCCGAGATCGCCAGAGCCCTCACTGTGAGACCACCCTCCGGGGTCATGAGAGCTCTCACTACGAGACCACCATCCGAGACCACCAGTGCCCTCACTGTGAGACCACCATCCGAGATCGCCAGAGACCTCACTGCAAGACCACCATCCGGGATCTCCAGAGCCCTCACTACGAGACCACCATTCGAGATCGCCCGAGCCCTCACTGTGAGACCACCATCCGAGATCACCAGAGCCCTCACTGTGAGACCACCATCCGATATCATGAGAGCCCTCACTGTGAGACCACCATCCGGGATCATGAGAGCCCTCACTACGAGACCACCATCCGAGATCGCCAGAGCTCTCACTGCGAGACCACGATCCGAGACCACCAGTGCCCTGACTGTGAGACCACCCTCCGGGGTCATGAGAGCTTTCACTACGAGACCACCATCCGAGACCACCAGTGCCCTCACTGTGAGACCACCATCGGAGATCGCCAGAGCCCTCACTGCAAGACCACCATCCGAGATCGCCAGAGCCCTCACTGTGAGACCACCATCCGAGATCGCCAGAGCCCTCACTATGGGACCACCATCCGGGATCACCAGATCCCTCACTGCAAGACCACCATCCGAGATCGCCAGAGCCCTCACTGTGAGACCACCATCCGAGATCACCAGAGCCCTCACTGTGAGACCACCATCCGAGATCACCAGAGGCCTCACTGTGAGACCACCATCCAATATCATGAGAGCCCTCACTGTGAGACCACCATCCGGGATCATGAGAGCCCTCACTACGAGACCACCATCGAAGATCGCCAGAGCCCTCACTGTGAGACCACCATCCAAGATCGCCTGAGCCCTCACTGCGAGAGCACCATCCGGGATCGCCAGAGCCCTCACTGCGAGACCACCATCCGAGATCGCCAGAGCCCTCACTGTGAGACCACCATCCGAGATTGCCAGAGCCCTCACGATGAGTCCACCATCCGGGGTGATGAGAGCTCTTACTGTGAGACCACCATCCGAGGCCACCAGAGCCATCACTGTGAGACCACCGTCCGGGGCCATGAGAGCTCTCACTGTGAGACCACCATCCGGGATCACGAGAGCCCTCACTACGAGACCACCATCCGAGATCGCCAGAGTCCTCACTGTGATACCTCCATCCGGGATCATGAGAGCCCTCACTACGAGACCACCAGCCGAGATCGCCAGAGCCCTTACTGTGAGACCACCATCCAGGATCATGAGAGCCCTCACTGCGAGACCACTATCCGAGATCACCAGAGCCCTCACTGTGAGACCACCATCCGAGATCACCAGAGCCTTCACTGTGAGACCACCATCCAAGATCGCCAGAGCCCTCACTATGAGTCCACCATCCGGGGTGATGAGAGCTCTTACTGTGAGACCACCATCCGAGGCCACCAGAGCCCTCACTGCGAGAGCACCATCCGAGATCGCCAGAGCCCTCACTGCGAGAGCACCATCCGAGATCACCAGAGCCCTCACTGCGAGACCACCATCCGAGATCACCAGAGCCCTCACTGTGATACCACCATCTGAGATCACCAGAGCCCTCACTACGAGACCACCATCCGAGATCGCCAGAGCCCTCACTGTGAGACCACCATCCAGGATCTCCAGAGCCCTCACTACGAGACCACCATCCGAGATCACCAGAGCCCTCACTGTGAGACCACCATCCGAGATTGCCAGAGCCCTCACTGTGAGACCACCACCTGAGATCACCAGAGCCCTCACTGTGAGACCACCAACCGATATCATGAGAGCCCTCACTGTGAGACCACCATCCGGGATCATGAGAGCCCTCACTACGAGACCACCATCCGAGATCGCCAGAGACCTCACTGTGAGACCACCATCCGGGATCTCCAGAGCCCTCACTACGAGACCACCATTCGAGATCGCCAGAGCCCTCACTGCGAGAGCACCATCCGAGATCATCAGAACCCTCACTGTGAGACCACCATCCGAGATTACCAGAGCCCTCACTGTGAGACCACCATCCGGGATCATGAGAGCCCTCACTACGAGATCACCATCCAAGATCGCCTGAGCCCTCACTGCGAGAGCACCATCCGAGATCGCCAGAGCCCTCACTGCAAGACCACCATCCGAGATTGCCAGAGCCCTCACTATGAGACCATCATCAGGGATCAAGAGAGCCCTCACTACGAGACCACCATCTGAGATCGCCAGAGCCCTCACTGTGAGACCACCATCCAGGATCATGAGAGCCCTCACTGCGAGACCACTATCCGAGATCACCAGAGCCCTCACTGTGAGACCACCATCCAAGATCGCCAGAGCCCTCACTATGAGTCCACTATCCGGGGTGATCTCATGTCCCTTTTTTGCCCTCCTCATTTCCCTACTACCCTTATACTCCCCTGGGATTCACTCTGCAGTCTACCCTGGCCACATGTCTCCCTCTTTTTCTTGAATAGACCCTCAATTTCTCTAGTCATCCAGCATTCCCTACACCTACCAGCATTCCCTACGCCTACCGGCCTTGCCCTTCACCCTGACATGAACATACCATCTCTGGGCTCTCATTATCTTATTTTTACAGGCTTCCTGCTTTCCAACCATCCCTTTGCCTGCAAATAGCCTCTCCTAATCAACTTTTAAAAGTTCTTGTCTAATACAATCAAAATTGGCCTTACACCAATTTAGAACTGTAACTTTTAGACTCAACCTATCCTTTTCCAAAGCTATTTTAAAACTAATAGAGTTATGGTTGCTACCACAAAGTGCTCCCCCACTGATACCTCAGTCACTTGCTATGTCTTATTTCTCAAGAGACGATCAAGTAGATACATCCACATATTGAATCAGAAAATTTTCTTGTACACAACCAATAAATTCCTCTCCATCCAAGTCCTTAGCACCATGGTTGTCCCAGTCTGTGTTTGGAAATGCCCTGCCATAGCCACCCTATTATTCTTATGAATAACTGAGATCTCCTTACGTATATGCTCTTCAATTTCCTGCTGACTATTACGTGTCTATAGTATAGTCCCAAGAATATGATTATCCCTCTCTTATTTGTCAGTTTCACTCAAATAATTTCCCTGGATGTTCCCTGGGGAATACCCTCCCTAGGCTTGAAACATTAACTCTGTTTCTGTCTTCATGGATGCTGCAAGACCTGCTGAGTTTCTCCAGCATGTTCTGTTTTTGTTCCTATTTCTGTAACCTCCTTTAGCCAAATAACTTCAATTCTCTCTAATGTTTTCCTTGTGCATTGACCTCCAAGGTCAATGTGTAGCAGAGACTGCAGCCACCTGGGCCCGGCATTCTGGAATTCCCTCCCAAACCTGTGCATTCTACACACCCCACTGTTCCCCAACACCATCCCCCCCTGCCCACCCCCTCACATGCTCCCCCGTCCCTGGCCCACCGCCTCTCTGTCTGCCTGTCTCTCTCTCTCTCTCTGTCTCTCAGTTTTCAGTTCACTTGTCTCTAATTTTGACACAAGGCTCACATCCGCTCTGCGCAGTTGCCAGCTCCAAACTCCAAAATGGAACTGAGTAGTTTTATTTTCTTTGTAAGGCTCTGAGGCCAATTAATTGAGGCCGCGAAACCCCTCGCTTCCTTTGGAGCTAGGAACTGAAAATAGCCTGGGAACTACAAACTGATGAGCCTTAAGTCAGTGGTGGGTAAGTTGTTGGAGGGGATTCTGAGAGGCAGGATTTACATGCATTTGGAGAGGCAAGAGCTGATTTCGAATAGTCAACATGGTTTTGTGTGAGAGAAATTGCATCTCACAAGCTTGACGGTGTTTTTTGAATACATGTCCAAGAGGATAGGTGAGGGCAGAGCAGTAGATGTTGTTTACATGGACTTTAGCAAGGCCTTCGACAAGGTTCCACATGGTGCACTGGTTACTAAAGTTAGGTCACATGGGATCCAGGAAGAGCTTGCCAATTGGTCACAAAGTTGGCTTGACAATAGGAGACGGAGGGTAGTGGAGAAGGGTTGATTTTCAGACTGGAGACCTGTGGCCAGCGGTGTGCCACAAGGATTGCTGCTGGGTCTGCTGTTGTTTGTCGTTTATATAAATGATATGGATGAGAATGTAAGAGACATGGTTAGTAAGTTTGCAAAAGACGCAAAAATTGCTACTATAGTGGACAGTGAAGAAGGTTTTCTTAAGAATACAGTGGAACCTTGATCAATTGGGCCAATGGATTGAGGAGTGGCAGATGGAATTTAGTTTGGATAGATGCAAGATGTTTGGTAAGATGAACAAGGACAGACCGTATGTAGTTAATGATAGAGCCCTGGGTAATGCTGTAGAACAGAGAGACCTGAGGGTTCGGGTACATAGTTCTTTGGAAGTTGTGTCACAGGTAGGCATGGTGATAAAGAATGCTTTTAGCGTGCTTGCTTTCAATGCTCAGGTTTATTGGTTATAAGAGTTGGAACGTCATGTGGAAGTTGCACAGGGTATTGGTGAGACTACTTTTGGAATACTGTGCTATTGGAAGGATAGTACTAAGTTGAAGAGGGTGCAAAAAAGATTTACAAGCACATTGCTGAGACTGTTTGGTTTGGGTTATCAAGATAGGCTGGGACTTGTTTCACTGGAACGTAGGAAGTTGAGGGGTGACATTACAGAGGTTTTTAAAGCCATGGGGACTTAGATAAGGTGAATAGCAAAGATCTTTTCCCGAAGGTGTGGGAGTTCAAAACTACAGGACACGTTTTTAATATGAGACGGGAAGATTTAAAAGGGAACTGAGGATCGACTTTTTCACCCAGAGGGTAGTTCATAAGTGGAATGAACTCCAGAGGGAGTGATAGATACAGGCACCATTACAACATATAAAAGACGTTTGGATAGGTACACGAATAGGAAAGGTTTAGAGGGAATTGGTCAAATGCATGAAAATGGGATTAGTTTGGGAAACTTGGTGAGCATGGATGAGTTGGATCAAAGGGTCTATTTCCATACTGTACGACAGGGTTTAGAAGATAAATGAAAATATTCCAGGCAGTTTTTCTCAAATTAGTCCTATTTCCCTCCCTAATTAGCCCAGTTGTGTTAAAGCCAGATGTATTAACATGATCCAGATTGAGGGCCTCATCGTTATCATTAAATTTGTGTGTCTTATTTTAACATCTGGTCAGGTTTCATATTAACAGCTGAGCGAAGTGGCATTCTTTAAGATTCACCAGGCTAACACAAACAAATTATGTTTGAGGCAGAAACGCAACACGACCCTCATGTGCTCCTGGCATGCTACAATTATGTGGTCTCCACCAATTCAGCCATCCATCTTACAATCTGTTCAACAAAAACAGAGATCAAACAAAATGTTGTCCAGTAGGCTTATAACATGGTGTCAGAGTGGAACTGAAATTGAGTGTTGAAGAGTTGCCCAGAAGCATAACTACTAAAAGAGGAGCATAGGAATGTCCAGTACAAGTGAAAATTGCTAAAAGCCACTGGAGACACAGAAAAGAGGGGATAAAAAGGAAGACCACAACTGAAAGTACTGAGTAAGATACAATGTATACAATATTTTGTACCCTGGCACCAACTGACATGAAGGATCATATGAAGCAGAACAGCAGTTTTTTCCATGATCAATGACAAAATTGTGAAATTGCAACAGATACAGTTAACAAGTTAAAGTAGGTACAGGTAGCTACATTTTTACCCTTGTTGAAGAGAGACTGTTACGAAATGTATTCCACCTTCAATGTCACCAAATAGCAAAATAAGACCAGACATCAGTAAGTTTCAAAGACTTGAAGACACGCTTAGGGCCGAAGTACATGAACTTTATAAAAGATATATGCCTTTAATATTATGGATCAAGGTGTAAAAGCGTTTAATAATCAATACCTGATTGCATTAATACAGTCCACAGAATCCTGAGAATTTGTATAAGGAGAAGTTGGTCTAATTAATGACAGAATTGTATTAGGCACAAAAGATCCTACAGTGAGAAATATTTAGTAAAAGGAACAAGATTTATATGATTTGAGGAGAAGGTAGAGCATTATCCATTGAAGGATGAGAAACGCAATTGGAGGAAATTTATTAGCCTGCATAGAGATACTGGCTTTATAAATCAACAGAGTAAATTCATGGGTGAACATACTAGGCCTTACATTTAGCTGATACACATTCCAGGCTGGAAGAACAGAAAGATCAATGACAAAGGACAGAATGTAAGTGTGATGTAGGAAGATCACTGCGGAGATGCTATGCAAATTAGGTCTGTTTTCTCTAGAATTGAGAAGGTTATGGAGTGATTTGATCAAAGTCTTCAAGAAATTAACAGAAAAAAAACAGGGTAGATGAACATAAACTATTTCCCCTGGTTGGGGTTGAAATTCGGGGCATAATCTGAGAATTAGGGCCAGGTCATTTCAGGAGAGATGTTAGGGAACACTTCTACAGACAGAGGGTGGGAGAATTCTGGAACTCACACCCACAACTGACTGTGGGTACTGGGTTAGTTGTTAGTTTTCTGTCTGGGATAGGTAAAGTTTTTGCTCAGCAAAGGCATTGAGGGATATGGGCCAAAGGTAGGTGTATGGAGTTAGCTTATAGATCAGCCATGGCCTTTTTGAATGGTGGAACAGGTTCAAGGGGCTGAATGGCCTATTCCTGTTTCTATGTTCCTGTGTTCTCCCTGCAAGAAGCCAGCTTGTTTCTCATCAATATCTGTGACCAGCAGGAAGCACGACAAGAGACTGCCCTTGACATTAGAGCAGCATTTGATTGAACGTGGCATCGAGGAGCCCTAGTAAAATTGGAATGAATGGGAATCAAAGAGAAAACTCCCTGCTGGTCATTGTCATGCCTGGCACAAAGAAAGATAGTTGTAGTTATCAAAGGTCAATGCTCATGTCTCCAGAAACAGGTTCTCGAGGCGTACAATGATAGACTACATGGTTAGGATGTCTTCCTGCAGAAAAATATCTCTAAGGAGATGTGAATATAGGATCAATTTAACATCTTCTGAGGAAAGTTCCAGGTCTCCTCAAGGTAGATGGAAAAGTCAAGAGAGAAGAGCTGAAAAATAAGGAAAGAATCAACAATAGAACAACTCCTTCAAAATGGACGAGCAACATGGCAGCATGGTGTCATGGTAACAGGGCAGCAACATCCTGGGGGCCACCATTGACCAGAAAATTGACTGGACTCACCACATAAACAAAGCGGCTACAAGAGCAGGTCGGAAACTAAGAATAGTGCAGCATGTAACTCACCTCCTGTCTCCACCATCTACAAGTCAGGAGTGTGATGGAATACTCTCTACTTGCCATAGTGAGTGCAGCTCCAACAACACTCAAGAAAACTGATACCATCCAGGACAAGCTCATGTGATTAGCATTACATCTATAAGCATTCGCTCCCTCCACTACCGACACTCAGTCACAGCATTGTGTACCATCTACGACATGCACTACAGAAATTCACCCAGGATCCTCAGACAGCACCTTTCAAACCAATGATCCCTTCCATCTGGATGGGACATGGGCGTCAGATACAAGGAACATCACCACCTGCAAGCTCCCCTCCAAGCCACTCACCATTCCTGACTTGAAAGTATATTGCAGTTCTTTCGAAGCCATTGGATCAAAATCCTGGAATTGTGTCCTTGACATTGTGAATCTACCTAGAGTGCTTCAACTGTAGTGATTCAAGAAAGCAGCTCACCCCCACCTTCTGAAAGGCAACAGGAAATCAATGCTGACCACGCCAGCTATGTCCACGTTCACTGAATGACGTTTTAACAAATATATATTGTAAATACAGTACAACACACAAAGAGCATGTTTTTAACTTTACAACAGTACAAATGTGTATTTTATTTAAGGCTGTTAATTGTAAATGTGACATAATCTGACCAAAAGCACTGTTCTAAAGTTGTATGTTGAAAAAAACCTTGCGTTTGATTTACAGTTTCATATCCACAGCCTAAACAGTCTAATTTTAGCATCAGGAAGGGGGCCAGGGCAGAGGGGATCAGAGAGAATGTGTTGAGAAAATAAATGCTGGAATTGGGAAGCTGAAAGAAATAGGACAACGTGTTCAGACAGTTTATATTTAAACAAAACTGGAATTGAAAGCACAAGACAAGGGCGACACAAAGCAAGAGAGCTTGGTGAGTCAGTGACTACAACGAGGAAAGTGACCTTCAGCAAATGAACGTCAATTTAATAAAATATTTGGCAACCTATGACCTATGTCCAGAATTTATCACTACGGAATGTAGGCGTGTGTGCGCATAACATCACCCAGAAATTCAACATAGTTCTTTGAGTCCTGCACTAGGGAGGGTGTGCTGAGGGAGTGCCGCACTGTCGGAGGGCCAGTGCTGAGGGAGTGGGCACTGTTGGACGGTCAGTGCTGAGGGTGTGGGCACTGTCGGAGGGTCAGTGCTGAGGGAATGCCGCACTGTCAGAGGGTCAGCGCTGAGAGTGCACCGTACTGTCGGAGGGTTGGTGCTGAGGGAGTGCCGCACTGTCAGAGGGTCAGTGCTGAGGGAGTGCTGCACTGTCAGAGGGTCAGTGCTGAGGGAGTGCCGCACTGTCGGAGGGTCAGTGCTGAGGGAGTACCGCACTGTCAGAGAGTCAGTGCTGAGGGAGTACCACACTGTCAGAGAGTCAGTGCTGAGGGAGTGCAGCACTGTTGGAGGGTCAGTAGTGAGGGAATGTCGCACTATTGGGCGGTCACTGCTGAGGGAGCTCCACATTGTTGGAGGATCAGTGGGGCCTAATGAATGGGTCGGGGCACTGTCGGGATATCCTCTTCCACTCCTACCAAGTGTCAGTTCCCATCGTTTAGCATTGTGCTGCTGACTAACGAGAATCTCACTGTGCCACTTTGGAAAGCTATAAAAGATGAGGCAACATGCTCCCCACATTGGGATGGGCCTCAATGCATTTATCACCTGATTCTGTCACACATCTCATTGTTAGCCACGTCATTCAACCCCCTCCAACGTTCTGCCCTTGTGTCTAAAAGGAGTAAGAATTGCTTCTGAAACAAGAGCAAATTTGCCATTTCGAACACATTGATTCCAGCTGTAATGACATGCTGGTCCCAGGACATTGACATTTGGATCATTACTGAAGGCTGCTAATTGCAGCTGATCTGGTTTTCATACTGAAGCATGTTCATCCCTGGTTTGGAGACAGATTCTTTAGTATGTTCTGGTCAGAGGGATAGACCAAGTGTATTGTCACATTATTGAGGATTATCTCCAAAATAGTGCGCAAACTGAATCTGCAGATCACTGCTGTTTGTGTGGTTGAGGCTGATAGCTAAGGCTGAGAAGGTCGACAAGTGGTGAAACATTTATGTCAGCTGTCCTGATCTTAACTGCTTTCATATGTCTGGGTAAAAATGCTGGAGCTCCCTTTCTGACAAGGCATTGGGTATAACTACATCACACGGACTGCAGCAACTCAAGGAGGCAGTTAACCATCTTCGGGGCAAGTAGGGACGGGCAATAAATGCTGGCCCAGCCAGCTATGCCCACATTCTGTGAATGAATAAAAACATCATTGATGCAATGGATTACATTCACATCTAGTTTGTATTTCCCTCTGCCTTGACAACACAACTGTTCCATTCTCCACATGGAGGGAATATTGTCGTAAGGCCCCGTTACCCTTAACTGTCAACTGCCAGCAGTTTCTTTACAATCCCTTGTTGGAGTAATAGATCCTTTTCCAATATCTCTGTCGTGAGTGTGGCTTTCAAGCCTGACCGTTATTGATGTTATAGGAAATAAGTGCAATATTCCTCATAACTGAAATCCAAAATAGCTCTGGTTAGGGTTTCAGAGCATTATAATTGTTTTGCTGAGACATAATAATCAGTGAAACCAACTGTTAAATTGTTACTGCTAATTCTTACCTTCCTGTACCTTGCTCAAGTAATCACTCTTCAAAGAGGATTGGGAGTCCAGGAAACCAGAGGAGGTGAAGATCTGACCTCAATCTCATCTCAATCTGGAAGGTGAGACAACAAAGTGTGGAGCTGGATGCACACAGCAGGCCAAGCAGCATCTTTGGAGCAGGAAAGCTGACATTTCGGACCTAGACCCTTCATCAGAAATGTCAGCTTTTGTTCTCCTAAGATGATGCTTGGCCTGCTGTGTTCATCCAGCTTCACGCTTTGTTATCTCGGATTCTCCAGCGTCTGCAGTTCCCATTATCTCTGATTCAATCTGGAAGGTGCACATCTGCCATTTGTGACCCAGCTGCCAGACTAAGGAACGTGACCTCAGTTACCTTCTGCTAACTCAGATTCCTGAAGTTAACTGGAAGACACTCTTTACAACAGCAAAAAAGTGCCCAGTGCTGAGGAAACGGAACGGTCCTTTGTATTTCTTTGTGACTCTGTGACACAGCAACCAGAATGGATCTTGGAGTTATCAAATGCTCATCATGTAATTGGTGATTCTTCATTCCTCATTGCCTTGCTGCTTCTCCATCATGAACATTTTTATTTTATCGATATATTATCATTCGGTTCACTCCTCCTAACATCCTCATTGAGTTTGAGAATAGAATTTCTCTCTATATCTTGAACTTACAATTATTCTTTGACCTTTTAATCAACTGGGTTCTTGCCTGAGCCTGATATCAAGTCATCTCTATCGTTGAGCTGATCTTGTGCCTTCCATCTTGTTTTCTAAAACTTCCTGATGCCTGCACTGAGATTATTCACCTTTCGTCTGGCTCCTGGAATAAAAAGAAATCAACCAAAAACAAAATTTGAAAAGTGCAAGAATCTTGGATAGGATTTAACTTCCTGAAAACAGTCTGAATGCTGCTCCTAATTACTAATGGTTGGATAACGGGCCTATTCATTGAGGCCTGTTCATAGCAACAGTTTTTGTGGTGATTTCCAATCAACCTTCGTACCAAAAAATGTCTGAATGTTTCATGGAGCTCAGCTGTTGTAGAAACTTTGTTTTTACGAATTACACAGGGGAAGGTCACTTGCCATGAGGTACAACTGGTCATATTTATAAACCGACATTCAATACATTTCTCTTGCATTTTTCTGTCTCTTTTCCAAATGAAGATATAAACTGATTTATTTTAAATGGGGCTGGCACATTGTTAAAATAACAACACAACATTAGGGAGGTGGAGTTTAGTTTAGTTGGTGGGCTGAAGAATGCAAAGCTGCAACATTTATTGCCTGTGATCCAGTTTGTTCTGAGTTTCTTTAACTTGGCAATATTAACTGAAGGGTCAAAGGCCAGATCAGTCAGGCAAATCAGGATATAGCTTAACTCAGTACATTGTGAGGACAGTAGTTTGGTTAGTCACATTACTTCGATCAACAGAGGCAAAGAATTAGTGCCTGGCCTGACATCTTCTAGTTTAAGTCCAGACTTTCCTCCTTGCCCTGTCATTTGGTGTCAGTGTCCCCATCGCGTCATCAGTGCATTTTTCAATTAAGTTTGCTTGTCTCCCAGAGTTAGTTGCCTTTGTTTCAGCCGCAGAATGATTCAGACTCACTGATCTCCTTAAGTGAACTCTCTGCTGTAATAATCAGGATGTTTCCCACAGTTAGAAGGATAGCTGGCGAATCCTGAGGTTTACAAAAACCTGGCTCAACACAGTGTTTAGACTTCAAAAAGATTGTCAGGGAATCATTCCATTCAACAGATAGCTTGTCTTTATATGCTGCTCCCCTCACCACATTCTTAACAAACATGGGGCTTAGAGGATATCATGGGGATAGCCAGGAAAGTAGGGCTGAGGCCACAATCTGATCAGCCGTGAACTTGCTCAATGATGGAATAGACTTGAGGGGTTGAATGGGCTACTCCTACTCCTAATGTATATGTTAGTTTATTCATTAATTATTTGTATGCAGTTCATTCTGCTCAGTGCTTCATTTTGGAGTCAGGAGTGCTTTTTTCATTAATGACAGATGTATCACTGTGGTGCCTATGGTTAGTGCGTACACCTGTTTCACTTAGGCAGGAATAGCCTATCATGTGAGGCTCAAATTAATTTCTTCTGTAGGTGGGCTGAATCGCTTTCTCAATGTGAAGGCATTAAATAGTCAACTGTTCAGACACGCAGATTGTACTTTATTAACAGATTGATTAATGAGACCACAGAAAGTTGGCTTGGACTTGGAAAGAGGGAAATGACATTCAAATTGCAGGATTATAAGAGAAAGAGGCAAAGTGTGTGAAATGGAAAGTGCAAACTAATGAAACTATTTTGTGTGAAGAATTTGAAGTGTCCCACATTCACACTGACCCCAGTGCTGTTCATTCCTTACATTTGTATGTAAGTCACTTATCTATATTTTGGCAAAGTTCTTGGGAAAGTGTCGATCCCTGGGGAAGAATGATCCAACCATTGTTATACAACCCATTTAGCAATTTATTTTAGCTAGGGTAGAATGAATTGGCTTATGATTGAAAATAACATAAAAGTATAACAAAGTTCATAATGTGTGCTTCATTCTTAAAGCACTTAATACGTTCTGGAAGTTTTCATTGGTTGGTTAACATCACCACTCAGTAGTATTGGTAGGGGAGAAGTATAATTGCCATTTCTGAGGACAGTATGATCTTTACACTGATTAATGGGTACATCAAATGTAGTGATTCTGGCCTTGACCCAGATCAGATCAAACAGTTGAGGTTTCTGATCCTGTTTATTATTCTTTAATGTAGATCATTCATCCATCCCACTGACAGACGTGGAGAATACAATCAAAAAGACATTTATTGTGCAATTGTTGTTCTTGCATAAACGATCGCTCATTAAAGCGGTTTTTATTTCCTTTCTAGACTGTTTCAGCTTTAGGGCAAAATTCCAACCAGCCCATTTAATCAAAGCCTTGCTGTGAAATCCTAACTTCAATACTACCCACTCTAAACTCCCAGCCCTCAACCCTGACTACGTGTCAGGTACTTGCTGTACAATTCCCTTGAGGGACTTGGCAAAGATTAGTTCCACTCAAGCAAACTGTTTATCCCATTCATTGTCGAAATCTCCTTTCCCCCATAGTGCGAATTATTGCATGAAATTGTACCCTTGTTTGTGCAAGATTCTTATATTGCTGATGCGTTCTGGTGGATGTACCGAAAGTCAGGAGACCTTTTATTTCAGAAGTGTCTTGAAACCAGCATGAAGCAGCTTCTTAATGTTTGGTTACTCAGTAAGAAAATGATGGATTACAGAGGAACAACAGTTTCTCATTCTGAAGATGCCTTCATTCCTTGATGACATTGATGTTCAACCTTTGACTTTTCACTGCAGTGATCTCTATGACCTTGTGTGAGTTGCTGGTAACAGGTTACCCCGATAATAGATAGCAGTGTACTGAAGCCTGCTGCTGGCACTATCGACTCATCCAGCACCAATCATCCCTGCACTGATGTCAAACTGAGATAAAATTAGGCAAGCACTCAAGTGGTCTCATGAACTTTGAAAATCTGAATGGACATTTCAAAAAAAGCCTGGAAAATATAATTGGCCTAATGAAGAATATGTAACTATTATCAATTGATGTCAAAAACTCATCCGGTTCACTAATGTCCTTTAGGGAAGGAAATATGCCATCCGACATGCCTTAGACCACATGTAACTCCAGGCCCACAATAACATGGTTGATTCTTAACTGCCCCTGATCAATGACAGACAGGAAATAACTGCTGGGCTAGACAGTGAATTAATAAAGAAAATCACAATCTGTGCTTCAAAGCTATGCCAGACAACATTCTCTGTCTGTAAACTCAAATGTTCTCATTGAGGTAAACTGTTTTTATATTCAAAAGTTGATAAATGCTACATTTACCTGTTTAATGCTTATCCTTTGACCCTCCCTGTGCACTGAGCGCTGTGATGTCTCAACACAGTGCTTTGATTGCAGCAGGTAACTGCAATAAACTATTTGAGGCTCTTTGCTTACAAGCAAGGGTAAGCGATCTTTCTTATCACTCCTTTGCATATCTTTAATCTCCACTATCTGGCCTACTACAAAATACAGATGAGATAAAAAATGCTTATACCCAAGTAGCCAGCAATATCGATCTGATTTGGGCTGGTTTGGGAGCAGTGCAGTCAATGACTAGATTAGAAGAATGTAATTTACTGTGAATCTCAGTGCATGGTGATTAAAATCTCACTTTTAAAGTACTGACAACTAATGGCCCTCTTGTTATTACAAATTCATTGTTCAGAATCTTTAATGCCTTGAACTGTATGCAGGATGCATTATGCTCACATGCTGTGCACATCTTCCTCACTTACAGCTTCAAAAGCCAAACACTTGTGGTGTCAGTCTTTCGCTCACAGCGATATCTTTCCTCGATCTCTTTCCATTTCAGAATTGCGATTCATTGGAAAACAGTGTGGAAATATTCATTTCATAATTGAAAAAGAAAGACTTGCATTTATATAGCACCTTTCATAATCACGACAAATCACTTTACTGCCAATGGAGAATATTTGAAGCGTGGTCACTGCTGTAATGTAGGAAACATGGTGATCCATTTTGACACAGTAATGTGCTAACAGCTGGATAGTCCTGTTTTATTAATGATGTTTGAGGGCTAATGATCTTAGGAATGCATGGACAACTTCAGTGTTCCTCTTCCGAATGACAACTCAGCAGCTTTCACAAAGACTACGGAAGTCAGATAGAAACCTAGTCTGATACTTCATTGAAAACATGGTACATCTAAAAATGCAACACTCAGTAAGGGCTGCGCAGGGAGTGTCAACTTGGAAAGTTTACTTAAAACTCTGGACTCAGACTTGAGCTCACAAACTTTTGACTAGATTGCTCATCACCGAGCCACAGTTCAGAACATGTCCAGACGTTATCGATTTTAAACTGTACCCGTGCTGAGCAGGCCTTGCACTTCTCTGTCTTAAACCCTGGTGACAGATTGCCCTAAGCGTGCAAGTACAAAAGCTGAAATATTTAACTTAATAATTTAAGGAAAAGAAAAGGTGAAATTCATCTGAGGTTCACACGTCCATTGGATAATGGGATTGAGCTGATTTGGAAAACGATAGCAATTGGCAGATAATCTGTGTCTTACCACAAATAGAATTACTACCTTGGGAGTTCATTTTCCTTTACAAATCTCTCATTGTCCTCATCTATCTTTGTCACGCCTTCCAACCCCAACACACCTCATTATCCCTGTAACCTCCTCCATACACTACTACATGATACATCTTCATACACAATAGAAATGTTTTGAATGAAGGTGAAGATAGGTGGGGTAACACAGTGTGAAGCTGGAGGAACACAGCAGGTCAGGCAGCATCAGAGGAGCTGGGAAGTCAATGTTTCGGGTTTACATCCTTCATCAGGAAAGAAAAAGTCCGGATTAAGGGTGTAAATCCGAAACATTGATGTTCCAGCTCCTCTGATGCTGCCTGGCCTGCTGTGTTCCTCCAGCTCCACACTGTATTATTCCTGTTCCTGTGATGCTGCCCGACCTACTGTGTTCCTCCAGCTCCACACTGTATTATTCCTGTTCCTGTGATGCTGCCTGTCCTGCTGTGTTCCTCCAGCTCCACCCTGTGTTATTCCTGCTCCTCTGATGCTGCCAGGCGTGCTGTGTTCTTCCAGCTCCACCCTGTGCTATTCCTGCTCCTCTGATGTTGCCTGTCCTGCTGTGTTCCTCCAGCTCCATACTGTATTAATTCTAACTCCAGCATCTGGAGCTCTTGCTGTCTCCAGAAGGGTGGGTCAGTAAGTTTGCAGACAACGCAAAGGCCGGTTGGGTTGTGGATAGTGTAGAACGTTGTCAAAGGATACACCAGGATATAGATCGGGTTGTAGATATGGGGGGACAAACAGTAGATAGAGTTTCATCCGTGTCAGTGGGGGGGGGCTCTGTGTTTTGGAAGAACAAACGTTAAGGATAAGTATACAGTTAATAGCAGGATCCTGGACAGCAGTGATGCACAGGAGGACCTTGGAGTTTAAGCCCATAGGCCCCTGAAATTGGCCGCACGAGTAGATAGGTTGGTAAAGAAGGCATATGGCATGCTTGGCTTTATTGTTTGGGTCACTGAGTGCAAGAGCCAAGATGCCATGTTGCAGTGCTATAAGACTTTGGTTAGGCCACACTGAGTGTATTGCATTCAATTCCGGTCACCACATTACAGGAAGGATGTGGAATTTTGGAGAGGGAGCTGAACAGGCTTACCAGGGTGCTGCTTGGATTAGAGGGTACGAGCTATAAGGAGTGATTGGAGAAGCTCAGGTTGTTTTCTCTGGACCAGTAGAGGGCTGAGGGGAGACTTGACAGAAGTTTATAAAATTGTGAGATGCACAGATAGGGTTGATGGACAGAATATTTTCCCCAGTACTGAAATATCTAATACTAGGGTGCATGCACTCAAGGTGAGAGAGGGAAGGTTCAAAGGAGATGTGAGGGGCACGTTCTTTACACAGAGAGTGGTAGAAGTCTGGAATGCACAGCCAGTTAGTTGGGATGTAGGTAGATACAATAGGGGTGTTCAAGGAACTTTTAGGTAAACACATGAATGTACAAGGAATGGAGGGATAAGTACCAAAGGCAGGCAGAAGGAATTAGTCTAATTTGGTGTTACATTTGGTATGATATCATTAGCTGAAGGGCCCGTAACTGTGCTGTACTTTTCAATGTAACTCTCCATAACTCTGTAATCTCCTCCAACCCCAACACTCCTCCCTATATCTGGAATCCCCTCCAGACCCTACACACTTCTAACTTTATAAACTCCTTAGGCCCTAAGCCCTCCCTATCTCTGTAACTCCCTCCAGCCCCGATACACAACCTCCAGCTGTAACCTCCTCCAGCTCTTACACTCTCCCAAATTCTTTAAGAGCATTACACTGTCAGAGGGTCAATGCCCAGCCAACAGTGCATTCATGGAAGGTCAGTGCTGAGGGAGTGCCGCACTGTCGGAGGGTCAGTACTGAGGGAGCGCTGCACTGTCAGAGGGTCAGTGCTGAGGGAGTGCTGCACTGTCGGAGGGTCAGTGTAGAGGGAGTGCTGCACTGTCAGAGGGTCAGTGCTGAGGGAGTGCCACACTATCGGAGGGTCAGCACTGAGGGAGCGCCGCACTGTCGGAGGGTCAGTACTGTGGGAATACAACACTGTCAGAGGGTCAGCGCCAAGGGAGTGCTGCACTTTCAGAAGGTCTGTGATGAGGGAGCACCGCACTGTCGGAGGGTCAGTGCTTAGGGTGTATTTTCTGTGGAAGGGTTGGACGTGAGTTAATGCTGCTCTGTTGGAATTTCCATCCCGTGATGAATGTTGAATTGAAGCCATTCAGCCCACATTAATAATCTGAAGTAAAGCTTTTAATGCTCCAACCTTCCCAATAATTATTGACCTCTTAACAAAAGCCACTAACACAGATTTATTCCTCATTTATTTGTGTTTGAACAATCTCATTGATTGTCAGATGGCAGCACCTGAAAACAATTGTGTGTGAACAGCATTTTGAGTGGTTTACTTAGGATGTGAAATTAGATAAAACTGTTCATTTTCTGTTAAAACTTGTATTGAAAACCTTGGTACTTTGAATCTATATTCTCAAGTTTCTCAGCGAATCATTACGCTTCTCTCTGTCGATGGCCGCATTTGAGGATGAAATCAATAGATTGTGGGACTCCAGTAGAATTCAGAGACATGCTGATTGGTTGGCAGGATGAATTGAGGTCAAAGATCAGTCATTAACTTACAAAATGATGGAGCCTGATTGAGGGGTGGAGCTGCCTGATCTCTCCTTGAGATGTACCATGATCTTCCCAATTTCTTATGTTTCTATTTCAACATCTATTTTCCAGGACAGTGGAATAATAGTAACTGCATATTTGGAGAAAAAGATTTTTCCTAGAATTTTAAATACATATTTACAAAGGTCTGTGGACGAATATTAGGGAAGCACAAAATGTGAACAAGTGAATTGATCCCTCGAGCAACTCTCACCAACACGGTACCTTCACCAGCTCTTCCCTAAGTACAACATCACCAGTGGAACGGTTGTGGTTGCAAGCTCTCAATTAGCAATGAACAGCATGGGGGTCTGCCCCAACGCCAAAATCTGCACAGCTTCTTTAAGCCTTCCGAATCTTTTTTAACGGTGGCCTGAGAATAACCAGCTGAAATTTGAGGCCTGAATGTTCTATGGAAGGTCCTAATGGAGGAATAGGGCCTCTTTTTTACTGACAAGGCTGCGTATGAAACATTATTGACCCAACACCTTCCACCAACGACACTACATCCCCACCCCACTCTACCAGCCATGACCACATAGCTGTGGTCACATTGAAAATACATTTAGAAAATTCCAATAGTCTTCTCAACTTTATCCCAATCAATTTCATGTGTGTTGGTTTTATGAAATATTCTCCCAGAGTATCTCACTATGAACACCTACCAAATCATCCTGATTGAATTTAAATGCATTCATGTATATTTATCCTTCCTGGTCTGCTGTAAGGGGATCTCTGCCAAAAGGAATCCAGCTGACAAGCACCTCAATAAACTCACAGTTCAGATCAGAGATAATGGGAACTGCAGATGCTGGAGAATCCAAGGTAACAAAGTGTGGAGCTGGATGAACACAGCAGGCCAAGCAGCATCTCAGGAGCACAAAAGCTGATGTTTCGGGCCTAGACCCTTCATCAGAAAAGGGGGATGGGGAGAGGATTCTGAAATAAATAGGGAGAGAGGGGGAGGCGGACCGAAGATGGAGAGAAAAGAAGATAGGTGGAGAGGAGAGTATAGGTGGGGAGGAAGGGAGGGGATAGGTCAGCCCAGGGAAGACGGACAGGTCAAGGAGGCAGGATGAGGTTAGTAGGTAGGAAATGGAGGCGCAGCTTGAGGTGGGAGGAAGGGATAGGTGAGCTCGGTTCACAATAAACAACTGCACCTCCCAGTGGCAAACTATTTTAACTTCCCCTCCCATTCCTTTGATGACATGTCCATCATGGGCCTCCTGCAGCGCCACATTGAAGCCACCCAAAGGTTGCAGGAACAGCAACTCATATTCCGCTTGGGAACCCTGCAGCCCGATGGTATCAATGTGAACTTCACAAGCTTCAAAATCTCCCCTTCCCCTACTGCATCCCTAAACCAGCCCAGTTCGTCCCCTCCCCCCACTGCACCACACAACCAGCCCAGCTCTTCCCCCCCACCCACTGCATCCCAAAACCAGTCCAACCTGTCTCTGCCTCCCTAACCGGTTCTTCCTCTCACCCATCCCTTCCTCCCACCCCAAGCCGCACCCCCAGCTACCTACTAACCTCATCCCACCTCCTTGACCTGTCCGTCTTCCCTGGACTGACCTATCCCCTCCCTAACTCCCCACCTACACTCTCTCCACCTATCTTCTTTACTCTCCATCTTCGGTCCGCCTCCCCCTCTCTCCCTATTTATTCCAGTTCCCTCTCCCCATCCCGCTCTCTGATGAAGGGTCTAGGCCCGAAACGTCAGCTTTTGTGCTCCTGAGATGCTGCTTGGCCTGCTGTGTTCATCCAGAGACTGTGATTGTCCTGGGCTTATGGTGTTGCGCATGATCTGCTGGCTTATGGACATGAACTCAATGCTGTAGTGATTGTAACGGGTTCAGTCAGCTAGACCCCAAACAGTATGAGTTCCCTAATTGGGGCAGTTAACCTGGTCCAATCAGGGAACCCTGGCTGACAGATGTAAACAAGAGTGTCAGAAATTCTGTTCACTCTGTGGGAGCTGGATCAGTGTCAAGGGCTCTCCATATGTAAATAAAGGGTGACTTGGTGATATGATATTGGCCTCTGTGGAGTCACTTCAAATGGAAGAAGCAGTTTTCGTTTATTGTTGACCACAATCAGAATCTAGTGTGACTACGCAGAGAACTATCCAAGGGAACCTGAGGGTGAACAAGTAAACATTGCAATTCAAGATGCCTGAAGTCAAATACATGAGCCACGGCTGACAACAAAATGTCTTCACCTGCATCCTGAAATAGAGCGCAGAAAAGTACAGCACAGTACAGGCCCTTCAGCCCACGATGTTGTGCCGTGGAATAATCCTAATCCAAAAATAAAATAACCTAACCTACATTCCCCTCAATTCACTGCTGTCCATGTGCATGTCCAGCAGTGCTTAAATGTCACTAATGACTCTGCTTCCACGACTACCACTGGTAAACTGTTCCATGCGCTCACAACTCTCTGGGTGAAGAACCTCCCTCTGACGTCTCCTCTATACCTTCCTCCTAACACCTTAAAACTATGACCCCTTATGGCAGTCAATCCTGCACCGGGGAAAATGTGAAAGCTATAGCAGTCATGTAGCAACAAGTAGGTATACAAATGGTGCAACCTGTTCTTCAGTCTGTTAACTATTTGGCAGCATTCCTGCCCAATATTTCATTTGAACACAGACCATTCCGCCAGCTCATGTGGCCTCTGCCCTGAGACCCACCCAAGAGAGGACGCTATCTTCCAAGTATTTTATTAAAAGCGATACAAGCCAGACCTCTGCCTTGTGAGACTCTTTGTTCCTGAATTTAGATGGTTAGAGTTTAGAATTTACAATTTCTGTGCCAAATTAATTTTCACACACAGTAAATTGTGTAGAATTGTGTATGGTAATCAAGATAATCACATGACTGGTATTTACCCTCAATATCAAAACAATGGAAAATAGAAAGATTTTCTCTAAATCTTAGAATATTAATTGTGTTTATATTGGGATCATTTAGAACAAAATCTGTTTGTTTTAATAGTTAAAATGAGGAATAGAAGCTGAAGCAATAGACTCCACAGTGTGTTCAGTTCAATCAAGGTCATACAGGGGGCTATGTGAATGGATTGAGTCTTGTATTGTTATATTTTGGGCAATGGGAGAAAGGACAAGGCTAAAATTATTATGTAGTATCTTTTGGGAAGGTGTGTAGATTTAAATTTGGAGAAAACAATTTAAGGGACAAAGGGCTCATATTGCAGTGAACATGAAGATTGAATGAAGTAAATAACTAGCAATTTCTGTTCATCAAATGAGGGTATTTTCCTCTGCCTGAGTTGTCCCTTTCTAATAACAGACCAACACAAAGAATCTCTTTTAGAATTTTAGATCACTCTCCTTTAGAGACAGAGGATCTGGACCAGAGCAGGCTTGGACGGCCAAAGGGCCTGTTCCTGTGCTGTCATTTTCTTTGTGACAAGGCATTTTTGTGAATGTTCCCAATGATAAATTCTGGACTGGAGAACCAAGAAGGGATGAAACTTAATCACTTAGCTGAGGTTTTAAAAGATTATAAGGAGAGGAAATGTATTTTGAGGAAGGTGCACACAAGGTTCCACAGTTGTAGAGTTCTAGGAATCAATGATTCAGAGTCAAAGTTGATTAAATAAGTGTAAGGGTGGATTCTTACAGTACTGGATCAAGTGTTTCAAAGTGGGGAAGAAATCTAATTTCCAGAACCTGCCCCACACCTCCCACCTCCACAGGGTTTCTGTTCTGGGCAATAAGCCTAAACTCGACCCACCTGCCTCAGCAACGGTTGAGATCCTTCAGTGGTTAAAGGACCATTTCCAATTTGGACTCTAATTACTTCAACCCCAGGATGGAGGAGAGAGTCAGCCTTCATACTGGTTAACCAGCAACCGTGGGTTACCAAGTAGGCTCCTGTACATGAGGGAGTACAGTTGAGTGGCTGGATAGAGGGTGGGATCAGCTGCTGAGAGACCATTATATGGTTACCATGCATTCTGGGAATCCAAAGAGCTCTGGCCAGGGCTCGGGTTAGGTTTAAGCTCATGGTCAGGGCCAAGATTAGAATTAGGTTTACGGTTAGGGTCAATGTCAGGGTCAACATTAGGGTCAAGATTAAAGTTAGATTAAGGGTTAGGGTTACGTTTAGGATTAGAGTTAAGGCTAGGATCAAGGTTAAAGTCAGGGTCCAGATTAGGGTTGCGGTCGGGTTTGGGTCAGGATTAAAGTCTGGTTTAGGGTGGGGGAATGACTACAGGCTCTGTCCAGGCACATCTAGTGGGGGAGGGGTGAGGTTCTAATTGGCTGGCAGCTCCTTCGAGCTTGGATTTATCCTGCTTGAGGTCATAATCCCCTCGAAAGCTTTGATGATCATGTTGATGGCTGATTGCCAGAAGGTCCTGTGGGTTTTGAGATACTGATGGGGCAAGAGTTTCTGTCCTCTAACATCTTTTGCATTAAGACTTTCCAAAGTTTGGCAAAGGACTTTGAACAGTTGGGATATCAGGAGTGTGAGTGAATCATGATGGGATATGTTCAACACCAACACAATCAGAGGGGAATATTGGGAGGTACAGTAGGGATTTGTATAAAATGGGACAAGAGGGATATTGTAAGTTATTTTTATGATAGTTTGATAACCATTTGGTTCACTTAATCCAAATATAAAAGCCACATGAGTGTTCTAAATAAATCACAGACTAACACCTCACTATGCTGAATCCCAGATGTGTAGCTTAAACGAGCTGGCAACATACAGCACTTTATCAAGATTCTCCTAAACTTCGTTAGACTAAACAGTTGTGACTTGGCTGCAAACTGCTGCAGGATTCCAGATGCTGGTTTGTTTGGAGGCCAGTCTAATTGGAGTGACGGGCAAAGACAGTCTTTCAGCGAGGCTGTAATTCAAGGGTGACCCTGCTTTAAACAGCAGTGCTCTGCTTCATCACACACTGGAGCTGCACCAAGAGTTTCCAGGTGCCTTTCAACTCAACTTTCTGAAAATCCACCCTGAGGAGTTACCCAAAGGAAGTTCTGTAACTATCAGAACTTGTTGTTAACTGCTGCTCTGAATCTGGCTCTCAGCTTCTCCAAATTTTATATCGCTTTCTTCCTTTGTGTTTTTTTCCCTGGTACTGATTGCCATTTAATCACTTGTGTAAGGAGCAATTCTGTCTAAAGATAAACGTTAGCATTACGAATTACATTGGCCGTAAGTCAGGAAGTAGCATCAGGAATGTGACAGATTTGATGTTTCCTGACACATCCAAATTTTGCTGCTGTATTGTGAACAGCTGGGGGCCAAGTACAGACCTAACGCTATTCCATTCATCATCTTGGGATGCAAAGGAGGAAGTGACAGGATTCCTCCTTCACAAAGAGCTTGTGATCAGCTAAATGGACGGTGAGGTTTGATTTCAACTTCTGAAAGCCAGAGTCTTGGAATTGAGGAGTTAGCTGTTGTGCAGTAATGTGAGAGCGCTGCCTTGTTGGGATGGAAGTGTCATGTTTTAGTTAATGCATTGAATTGAGGCCTGTGTATGCTCAGTCAGATGGAGAAGATCTCACAAAAATATTGACAGAAGAGCAGTTGATTTATGTTGATCCCTGGACAATATTTATCCTTTGAACAACACCACTAAAATCAAATTTGTCAGTTCTTTGTTGCTAGTACCAGCTTGCTGCCTGCTGAATACCCCTATATAGCAACAGAAATTGCTGCTCCTGTTTTATGGAGGTAAAAAGAATTTGTACAAACATTTAATAATAAAAAAACGAAAGAACTGCAGATACTGGAAGCTTCTTCAGTTCTGAAGAAGGGCCACCAAAACTGACATTCAACTCTCCTTTCTCTCCACACAATGCTGCCAGACCTCTTGTACCTTTACTGCATGCCCATGGCAATGCGCTAACCAATCAGAATTTACCTGCCCAGTTTGGGAATTAAGATTGACAGTTAACTGTTCTTATTGAATCTCCAATCAATGTTGATCCAACCAATCAGCATCCTCTTCTCAAGCTGGGAAACTTGTCTCCATTATCCACTTGGGTTCTTGGTACTAACACAGTGATTAGAAATTTGATTGACTATAAATTACTCTTTGCAGAGAGAGGCTAACTTATGTTCAATATGAAAAAGTATCATTCAGTTTTCAAAATTTTCAACATTAACCAAAGGACTAATCTCAGTGAAAAACCTAAGAATAGCTGAGGATACCCGCAGCTTAAACTTCATGAGTGTAACTCTTTCTAACCTTGTCATGTTGTCCTGTTCTCTACTCAAGCTGCCACTGAATTCAGGAACCACAAGGAACTGTCTCAAAGAAACAGGGACAATCAGTTCCTTCAATTTCCTCACACTGTCTGAACCCCCAGTACTGTGCCATGGAAGGTGTTCCCTGCTCCAGCATGGCTCTTAACCCATGGTCTGTAAAATGGTCTTCCCTCACTTTTCAAGCCTATTTCTGATGTGTGTAAATATTTGTCTTAATGCAGTTTTGCCTTCCCATATTATTTCTGATAACAAGTGTGAGGTGATGCACTTTGGTAGGAGTAACCGGAAGGCAAAGTACAGGGCTAATGGTAAGATTCTTAGTAGTGTAGATGAGCAGAGAAATCTCGGTGTCCATGTACACAGATCCTTGAAAGTTGCCACCCAGGTTGACAGGGCTGTTAAGAAGGCAGACAGTGTTTTAGCTTTTATTAATAGGGGGATCGAGTTCCGGAACCAAGAGGTTATGGTGAAGCTGTACAAAACTCTGGTGCGGCCGCACTTGGAGTATTGTGTGCAGTTCTGGTCACCACATTATAAGAAGGATGTGGAAGCTTTGGAAAGGGTGCAGAGGAGATTTACTAGGATGTTGCCTGGTATGGAGGGAAGGTCTTACGAGGAAAGGCTGAGGGACTTGAGACTGTTTTCCTTAGAGAGAAGAAGGTTGAGAGGTGACTTAATTGAAACACATAAAATAATCAGAGGGTTAGATAGGGTGGATAGGGAGAGCCTTTTTCCTAGGATGGTGACGGCGAGCACGAGGGGGCACAGCTTTAAATTGAGGGGTGAAAGATATAGGACAGATGTCAGAGGTAGTTTCTTTACTCAGAGAGTAGTAAGGGAATGGAACGCTTTGCCTGCAACGGTAGTAGATTCTCCAACTTTGGGTACATTTACATCGTCATTGGACAAGCATATGGACGTACATGGAATAGTGTAGGTTAGATGGGCTTGAGATCGGTCTGACAGGTCAGCACAACATCGAGGGCCGAAGGGCCTGTACTGTGCCGTAATGTTCTATGTTCTATGTTCTAACTGCTTCCTAACTGCAGTTGAGAGGCTATTCAGAGAGTCAGTGCTTAACATGTTTCATTGGCTGACCTGCTGTGTATTCTATGTGACCCACAGTCTGAGAAGAGTAAGGTTTACTATTGAGCTAACAGCCCTTGACATCCCAAACACTTTCACGAACTCTTCAATAATGCACCAACAGTGCTTTCAAGTGCTTTGCCAGCATTCTATTTGGTAAGGGGGTGGTATTTAGCACTGCAGCCTCACAGGGACCCAGATTCGATTCTAGCCTCAGGTGGGCTGTCTGTGTGGAGTTTGTACATTTTCCCTGTGTCCACGTGGGATTCCTCCAGGTGCTCTGATTTCCTCCCACAGCCCAAAGATGTGCAGGTTAGTTGGAATGGCCCTGCTAAATACACATTACATAGTGTGCAGGCTAGGTGGAATAGTAGGTAGATGGTAAATTGTGATTATAGGGATAGGTTAGGAGACTGGTCCTGGGTTGGATGCTGATTGGAGAATCAGTGAGAACTCATGGGCCGAATGGCCTTTTTCTGCACTGTAGGGACTCGAAAATACCACAAATTCAGACTTATCAGCAATTATTCTCTGACTGAGTTGAGATGGTGGAGTAAGCCTCTGTTCACCTCCTTGGGCTGTGATCCACACGACTAAAGATACTTCAACAAGACTGCAAGAAGACAAATATGCAACAAGGAAGAAGGTCCATCTCCAATGTTCCGCAGACCTGACTGTAGACTGAGGCAACCCACTTCCTAACTGCCTTTCTGTCGAAGTAACTGATGCTGAATTTAGGTTGTTTACTGCTCAGGCTACAGGACAGAATCGCCTTGTTGTAAGATATTAGGAGACACACCCACTGCCTCACATTCCTGCAACACTTTACATATTTACATTTTCTACACTGTCCACTTCTAGTCTTGCATGACTGTTATCGCCTTTTTGATTTATTTAGCGTTGCCTTCTCACTTATCTACATCTTGAGTTTCGGTCAATTTAAATTTGATTGAGTCATTCACTTTAGACACTGAGTCTTCGATTTACTCAAAGTTTAAACCAAGTTTTTCCTCAGTCATCACTGTTGGTTTTAGACTAATTTCGCAGACTGTCAAAGAAAATGATAGCAACTAATCTCTATGTCAACCTCTAGTCATCTCTAACCTCGGAACAAATGAGCAGAGTCTCCCTCATGCCATTAAGACCTACCCCAGGATGGGGACAGATTTCTCATTGTGCAAACATTTCAGATAATTCAACCCATTCAGAGAACCACTGGGAAATCTGTTTCCTTCATTGTACATTTTCTATTAACTTTTCAAACTTATCCCTTTGAAAGTATACTGTGTTTTGTAGCTGTTAAGAGCCTGAATACCTCCCAGGATTCCCCTGGTTCTGCCAGTGCCAGAGGGAGATGGAGAGGGTGGCTAGAGAACAGTCAGTTACTTTGTTTTCTGAGGGACGCCACTAATTTGCCAGTGATCAATTTGGGACTAGTGAATATCAGTGCATTCTTCGGGTGAATATCTCGGTACGTGGCATTCCACTAGACAGTCATACAATATGGAAACAGGCCCTTCAGCCCACACTGGTCCGTGCTGACCATGGTGCTCATTCAGCAAGTTTCAATTGCCTGCTTTTGGCCGATATTCCTCAACCCTTCTCATCCATGTACCTAGAATCATAGAATCCCTACAGTGTGGAAACAGGCCCTTCGGCCCAACAAGCCCACACCGCCGCTCAAAGAATCCCTCGTAACCCACCTAATCTACACATCCCTGAACACTACAGGCAATTTAGCATAGCCAATCCACCCTAACCAGCACATCTTTGGACTGTGTGAGGAAACCGGACCGCCCAAAGGAAACACACGCAGACACGGGGAGAATGTACAAACTCCACGCAGACAGTCCCCAAGGGTGGAATCGAACCCAAGTCCTTGGCGTTCTAAAGCAGCAGCTCTAACCACCAAGCCAACATGCTGCCCTATCCAAATGCTCTGTAAGTGTTGTTTTTGTACCTGCCTCAGCCACTTTGTTCAGCAGCCAATTCCATATTTGCACCATTCCCTCCATGAAGCAGTTGCCCCTCAGGGCCATTTTAAATCATCCCCCTCTCACCTTAAACTTATGTCCTCTAGTTTTCAATTTTCCATCGCTGGGAAAAAGACTGTATGCATTCATATAATCTGTGCCCCTCAAGATTTTATACACCTCAACATAATCACCCCTCACTCTCTTATGTTCCAAGGAGTAAAGTCCTATACTGGCTGGCCTCTTCCCTATAACTCAGGCCTACCTAGTGCTGGCAACGTCCTCATAAATCTTCTTTGCACATTTTCCAGTTTAACTATGCCTTTCCTATAACAGGGTGATCAAAACTGTACGCAATACTCCAAGTGCTGCCTGACCAAAGATTATACAACTGTAACATAACGTCCCAACTCCTACACCCGATGCCTCTGCCGATGAAGGCGAGCATGCCAAATGCCTTCACCAGTCTACCTGTGATGCCGCTTTCAACAAACTATGTGCTTGTACCCCTAGGTCACTCTGTTCCACAACATTCCTCAGGAACTACCATTTACTGTATAAGCCCTAACTTGGTTTGACTTTCCAAAGTGCAACACCTCACACTTATCTGCATTGAATCGCATTTGCCAGTCCTCAGCCCACTTCTCGATGTGATCAAGATCCCTCTGTAATTTTTGATAACCACCTACTCTATGAACTATACCTCCTAATTTTGTATCATCCGCAAACTTACTAATCATGCCTTGAACATTCACATCCGGATCATTTATATAAATAACAAATAACAAAGGTCCCAGCACCGGCCCCTGTGGCACACCACTGGTCACAGGCCACCAGACGAGAAAAAGCCTTTGCCCATCACCCTTTGCTTCCTATCATTGAGCCAATTTTGAATCCAATTAGGAAGCTCGCACTGGATCCCACGCGGCCTAACCTTCATGACTAGTCTGTCGTGTGGGACCTTGTCAAAGGCCTTACAAAAGTCCATTTGGACAACATCCACTGCCCTATTCTCATCTATGCTCTTGGTTACCGCTCTGGCTAACTACAAAAGATTCGTCAGACATGACTTCCTGCGCATAAATCCGTGCTGACTATCCCTAATCAGACCTTGATGATCCAAATGTCGGTTGATCCTGTCCCTCAGTATCGTCTCCAATAACGTGCCTATCACTGATGTCAGGCTCACTGGCCTGTAGTTCCCTGGACTGTCCTCTCCCAGAACATTCCCTCTTTTGTGGTTGTAGCAGTGTTGCACACACGGATTGCCACATAGGAGCAACAGGAGGCCATTCAGCCCCTTGTCAAATTCAACAAAAATATCACGTAGTACATTTAAGCTGATTCACTGACTGAGTTCATTTATCTTCACTCTTGGATGCAGTCTCTGGAACATGTGGGGTTTGACCTCCACGACCCCATATGGAAAGCAGAAAGAACCGCAATATGTAGAAGCGGGTTGACATGAAATGGAATTGAGAAACATATTTACAGCAATGTGCAGGAATCTATAATAAACCCTATACAGTAACTACCCTGGAAGCATTTGATGGAGGCAGTGTCAAGGGAGCTTTAATTTCAGTTTGAAGTATGGATAGAGCTTTACCTTCAGTTAAAAACAGCAGAGAGAGCCCTATTTAGAATCTAACCCCTTACTGTACCTGTCCTAAGAATGTTTGATGAGGACAGAGTTGAGGGAGTTTTAGTCTATATCTGTTCATAGCGCATTTTACTAGGGAGTGTGCATTCCTACTCTGATTTTCCGAAAGTGACCTATTAGAGTTCCTGTTGCTAATATTTAACACAATGTTTTAATATCGAGGTATTTCATTGCAAGAATGATGATGACTGCATTAAGATATTCCTGGTAAAAAGTTCTTGACCTGTTTTACTGTGGATATATGATAGTACACTTGAAGGTGTCTTGTGTTGCATTTAATACATTGCTCACGTACAAATTGATATGCATTTGTTGAAAGCTAAGTTTCAAATTCTTATGCATTCTTTCAGATCATATCCTGTCAATTAACTGATTTGCCTCAATGTTTTCCTGGCTGGGATTTTATGGTATTTCAGGAAGTTCCTTTATGGAAAGTGTTGAATTTCCATCATTGAAGGGAAATGTGACACCACGGCCCAGATTTCAGAGGAAGTGTCTTCACACTCTGGAATGAAACCTTGATTTTACTGGTGCTGGGTTTGGAACCGCAAGACAGAGAAACTCAGAGCAGCAGCACCAATCAGATCTGAACTGAAAAACAAAGCCCAGAGTCACAAACATAAATGCACAGAGAAACTTGTTGATCCCAGCAACTCTTCAGCTCATTACAGTTCGTTAAACTCCAAAATTGGATGGGTGAGTGTGTAACTGTGTGATGTGGGTATATCATACAGGAGATAAGAGTGAGGTTTGGCATGTATACAAAGTTCTTGTCTATTGTCTCCTTCCTCAAACTGTAGAAATCACAGTCCCGCTCTAGCTGAACTGTCCCAAGGCACATAAACCTGAGAAGGAGACTTTAAACCAGGTGACCAAAACTTGATTGATGAGTTTGGTTTTAAGGAGTGTCTTAAAAGGAAGAAAGTGAGTTGCAGAGTTAGACGGAGAGAATTCTAGAGTTTGGGATCCAGAACTCAAAACTACAACCACAATTGTGGAGCACTCCTAACTGGGAACATTTCAGAAGCTGGAGACCACAGAGATAGGGAGCGGTGTCGGGACTGGAGGAGATTACACAGATGGTTTTGGTCGGACCATACAGATTTGAGAAGAAGGATGAGAGTTCTAAAACAAAGACATCACTTGAGCAGGAGCCAATAGGGGAACAGGACTTCATGCAATTTAAGACATGGTTTTGGAATGACTTCAAGTTATTAGAGCAATGATTGGGGTAATTGGCGAAGTTAATGTGCAATTGGTTGAATCTAGTTGGTGAGGCATGAAAGAGACCATCAGCAGCCAGTAGGTTGGAATGGGGTGGAGGGGAGAGGGGAGAGGGGAGAGGGGAGAGGGGAGAGGGGAGAGGGGAGAGGGGAGAGGGGAGAGGGGAGAGGGGAGAGGGGAGAGGTTAATGATGGAGGTGGAACTAAGGGAAACTCAGTGAGATGTAAACAAAAGGTCCTGAGTTCATCTTGCCATCAAATATGGCATCAAGATTGTGAACAGGTGGTTAACGCTGAGCTTCTATCAAGGAGAGTGTTGGGAATTCAGTAACAGAGCTTGGAACAGGGTCTGAAATTATTGGCGTCATTGATCTTACAATGTCAAACATGTAAGTGTACTTTGACACAATTCAAGCTAAAAATGGTCATATTAACATGCTATAACCATTTGGTGAGAATCAACCAGTTTGGAAAATTAGGATCTTTTAAAAGAAACTACCATGGGAGAACTGATGTAGGACAATTTGGTAATCTCACAAATGGGGTTGAATTTTGCCAGTGTAAATGTGTACGTTATGAAAGCCACTACACAAGGTGTCTCCATGTTGGCTTACCTGGCCAATGTCTAAGCAGTCCTCCTGTTCCTGCAGGAGTACAGCATACTGCACCTCAGCAGCTACAGGAAATGCTTGAGCTTGTGGGCCCACAGGTCTTTGACTTGGTTGGGGGTGGGGGGTGGGGGGTTGTGGTGGGGTGGGGGTTGGTGAGGAGGTAAGGATAGCCGTTGCTAACCCTTGGGTATTCTTGCTGTACGGAGGTAACTTCATCGTCTGTGAGGTTAAGGAGGTGGTGGGCGGGTGCCTCCTCATAGCAGTTGCAAATGCACAGTCCAGAGACTAATTAATGTTTACATCCTGCGAGGGGGGTAAAGATTGAACAGCTGGCCATGCTGCAGCAGCTCCCATTGCTGCTGGCAATGTACAGGCCGATCATTCTGGCCAGAGACTCAACAGCATCATTGATGTAGAATGACAGTCTGGGGGTGTTGACTGTAAACTGGGCTCCACATCCAGATTCCTGATAGAACCAGTTAAAGTTACCAAGCTGCACAAAATCTTCAGCACCCCTGCAAGCTGAGTGCAGTGTAGATACACCTGGGCATGGCCATTAGGGTCCATCTGCTCAAGGATAGACTCCCTTACGTTCCCTTAACTGATGTTAAGCTAGTGGTCTCCTGCTGGCCAACTGTCACCTACAGGACAACAGCGAGCTGGGAAGGGAACATGGAAGCTAATTGCGAAACTGTTGACCCCAGAAAACATTGAGGAGCTCAAAAGGGATTACACAGGCTGGAGAAACATGAAGCCTCTCTCCAGAGTCTCCTCTGGTGGGAAACAGTCAAAGGGAGCATTAAGAGGTTCTTCATCCTCAAAGGTGTTCAGAAGGTGAAACAGAGGTAGGGAAAACTGTCACAACTCCTCAAAGCCTGCTCCTACTGCAGACAATGGGAGTTGATATCTCAGAGGATCTCCAGGATGTAAGGAACGAGCAAGCCTCGCTGTTTGCCTCGGAGGCCTCCAAGATAATCTTCTGGTCCAGGGTCTGCACTATGGAGCAGGATGAGGTATGCTTGCATTTTATTTTCCCAGAAGGTGCACAGGGAGATCTCTGTGCTTAGCAGCCTAAAGGAAGAAGAAGGCTCAGGAACGTCATCTCAGTCTGACATCCTGAGGATCAGCAAATCCTTTTATGCCAGACTATGTGACACGAAGTCCACTGATGTCACGGCCTCCAAGTCATTCCTGTCCCCTATCACAGAGCTCTTAGACGACATCACGTGGGAGAGACTGGATCAGTCAATGTCTCTGGATGAGCTGACCAAGGCCATCAAGGCCTCGGGAAAAAATAAAGCTCCCAGAAGCAATGGCTTATTGGCCAAGTTATATTCTGCTCCGTGGGACTTGATTGGCCAGGACCTGGCTAGAGGTGGATGACAATACACTTCTGGCAGGTAGCATGTGCAAATCCATGAGGGATGGTATCATCACCCTCATCTATAAGCAGAAGGCGCAGAAGAGGAAATTACAAATTGGCAACCAATTTCATTGCTGAATGCAGATTAGAAAATCTTGCATATGGTCATTGCCAACCAGATCAAATCAGCTCTCCAAAATGGGCTTTGGGGAAGGAGTTGGCAATTGGATCTGAATGCTCTACACCAACGTGGTTCGCACAGTCTTAATCAATGGGTGGGAATCAGGAATTTCCTGATCCGATCCAGAGTCAGGCAGGAATGCCCACTCTGTCCTGCCTTGTATGTGTGTTGTATAGAGCTCTTTACTGAGTCCATCAGGAAGGTTGTGAGCCTGAGAGGGATGACTATTCCAGGCAGCGGAGGACTGCAGGTCAAAGCCTCACTGTGCAAGGACCATGTCACTGTTTTCTGCTCGATCCACTGTCAGTGCACAGACCCATGAGCATCTGCAACCAGTTTGAACTGGCCTCAGGAACCAAGGTAAATCAGGGCAAGAGTGAGGCCATGTTCTTTGGGAACCAGCTGGATCAATCCTTTATCCCCTTCACTGTCGCAAGAAATTACCTCGGAATATGGTTTGGAGGGACTGAGATATGTGCGAAAGCTTAGGAAGAGTGTATTGTCAAGGTGAGGTGGAAACTGGGTTTTTGGGAGCACTGCGGGTAAAACCCTGGCCATCAGGTGTGAGGTACTCTCTCCCATGGTTGTACTCAGTGCAGCTTTCACCCACTCCCAGAACCTACACCACAGTAGTCAGCCGAGCCATCTTTCACTTCATCTGGACGTCAACATGGGCTTGATCCAAAGGGACACCTATGTACAAAGCTCTAGATAAGTGGGAGAAGAATGTACCCAATGTTGCCCTCTCTCTGATGGCCACCTTTGTGTGTGGCTACATCGACAAACACCATGTCATTACGTACTGAGGTTCTACCCAACCCTGGTGTTGTGAAGGATGTGTCTGGCCTCATTGTCACGGAATGCTCCAAGTAGTTGGAGCTTTCCATATTGCGTGCCCTTCTTTGACCATAGGAACATTAAGAAGTGGTCAGTGTGTCTTGTCCTCGAGACCCTGCAGGAAAAGGAGACAGTGAGTCCTGTTGCATGGTTCCCTGAGCAGACGGTCAAAGCCATTTGGCAGAATGCCTCATTACCAGAACTTTCCAACAAGGCATCATTTATCTGGTGGTGAGAAGGGCTGTAGTAGTCAGAACCTGTACACCTGGATCCCATGCCATTATGTATTGCCCTTGAAGCAGCCGCAGCGGTGGGTAGAGACTGGCACACACCTCCTACTGGAATGTGCCTTTGCAAAGACGGTCTGGAGAGAAATCCAAATGCTTTTTCATCAGGCCGTTCTGTGACGCAGGACTCTGTGCTCTGCAATCTGTTTCCCAGAACAAACATTGACTGTGTCTTGGGGACCATCAACTCGGTGAGAGACTCTCTTTGGCCTGCCCAAAACTTGTTGATCTTCCAGGGCAAGGAGTTGACCCTGAAGGAGTGTTGCAGGCTGGCACATTCCAATGTTCAGGACTATGTGCTGAGGGACACACTAAAGCTTGGGGCAGCTGGCCACCAAGGCACAGTGGGGAAAGACCATGGTCTGAGGTCTTTCTGCGGAAGTACACGGGAGTACAATTGTCAGACCCTTTCCTTACCTCAAAATGTAAACATTTTCTTCCTGCAGGAATTAAAAATGCCCTTTGTTATTTGAAACTACATGGTAGCTCAGCAGGATGTAAATGCCCAATGTATTGTTTCTTATTTTGTGTTGGAAATATAGCATAGAATAGAATGACAACATTTTGGTATGTACTCACAGCTATTGTGTTTATAAATAAAGTATATTTTGTTAATAAATAATAACTGCACATTACATTGGGATATCCCAAAGTTGTGAGCAGTTGGCAGAAACACAACACCTTTCCATTTAGAAACTGTCTAATCTACAGCAACAACTTGTGATTATGACACACTTTCAATACATAAATAAATTGTCAAAATGCTTGACAGGAACTTTAACAAGTACAACTTGATACCAAACTAAAAGGAGAACCTCGAGCAATTCTTTAAAACTTCTGTCATGCCACCAGAATGTTAGCACATTCTTCTTCAGCACAACACGAGTGAGATTCCCGAATTCTGCCCCCACTATCAGCCACTGAGCCTGGGTGTCAATTGAATATATCAAAATGTAGCCTGGTTCATTTTATTTTGGGATAGAATACTGAGGATTATGTTACCAGGGCAGGTATGGAGTTAGGATAGAATTCAACCACAATCTAACAGCATAGCAGAGTAGACTCGAGGGACTGAATGGCCTCCCCACCCCTCTCTTGCTAACATTTCACCAGGATATACACCAACAGTGCCACAGCTCTCCCTGACCATCACCTCTCCTGCTTCCTCCACCATTACTAAATTATCAGACTGCTCATGTGACAGCCAGGGCTGGATGAGCAGAAACATTTCCCCCGACTTATATGTTCAGTTGATGCCAACAGCACCGCACTCCCTCAGTACAGCACTGGAGTGTTGACATGACGGTTGTGCTCATGTCTGTGTAAAGCTGCTTGAGATTCACAGATCCAGAGTGACTTGAATGAGTCAAAAAGCCCTCCTTCTATGCTCAACCCCTCAGTGGAACAGGGAAGGGAGCGTGAGGAAGGTACAGAAAATGTCATTGTTGAGGAAGCTCATTGTCGATTAAACACTGGTGAAAGAAAGCAGGAGTGGGTCAGACTCTCATTTATCAAGCATCAACAAATTGTGCCATTCTTTTTTTTCCAAAATGTGTCACATAAGCACTTTATTCTTTGAAATACCTTCAAAACTGAAAGAAAAACACAAACGAGGAAAAAAGGAAATAATATTTAAAAGGTACCAGACTGTGGCTTTTGCACTTGCACAATATACACCCAAAAAACATTTCCAAAACCTATATAGGCTCGATCCAAAAACATATAAAAGGCCTTTCTATGAGACATCTGGATAGAGGCAGAACAAAAAAAACATTTATTACACTCAGCATCATTAATGAAAAATTGCAATAATTTACTTCTGTTTTTCCTGATTCCACCCAATCCCAGAGTGTCCAGGGACTATATTTATTGAAACATAATCACAGACATTTAAATCACCAGCAATGACTGACCGCAGAGATAATCCAAATCGTACGGATGACAGAAAGAAACATAATTATCGAACATACTCCGTAGTAAGCAACTTTCATTCGGTTCTTCCAGCGTTCCTCCATCAAATAACCAACACTGCATCATTCCAGTGAGAACCACACACATTCCTAAGCCTCTCTTTTTCTCATGTTTCTCCTACAAAGGGGAAATGGAGAAACCCTCCATATTCAGGAACACCAAGCACCTTTATGAATAACCTTGTCTCTATCATGAGAATTTATTATTTAATAAATTTGTTCTGAGGAAGAGTCAGATCAGACTTGAAACATTAACTCTGTTTCTCTCTCCACAGATGCTGTTAAACCTGTTGAGTTTCTTCAGCATTCTTTAAAGAAGTTGAACCATGCTGGAAATGTGATGGAATGTCGTTGGTACCTGATTCCGGAATAATCTCCCTGGTGTGATCCCAGTGGGATGGCAGTGTAGGTTAGTTATTCTCACCTAGGTCCCAGTCCTTTCTGTGGAGCAAAGGATTCCGAAACTCTCTTGATCTTCGGTCATGATGTCAATGTCTGACCAGGTTCCCTACACTCCGAAATGCACTTCATACTGTCTGGCAGCAGTACATTGAAATCAACAAATCTGCACCAGAAGCATGTGGACTATGCTGGACTTAGAGGAGCTCACATGACTTGGGTTGGCACAGATGCGTAAATATGATAAAGGTATCCTGTAAGGTTCTTCTGATTGGCCTTGTGTCTTGAATCTCCATTCCTCATTAAACCCGCTCATCCATCACCAGCAGACATCACAGACAAACACTGGCTCCTGCTCCAGCTACACCTCCATTTTAAACTTCATATCAGTTATTTTCAGGTCACCCCACGGCCTCTCCTCTCCCTCTCTCTGTAATGTCCTGTATCTTCAAAATCTCCGCGCTCCTTTAAATGCTGGTCCTCCCAGCTCCTGATTCCCATGTGCCCTCTACCTGCTTGTGCCTTTAGCTGAAGAGCTCCTGCCGAAACCTCAGGGGCTCACTCGCTTGCTCTTCTCCCTTCAGTTGTTCCGCAAACCCTACCTCTGGTCACCTGTCCAAATATCAACCTCAACCTCAAATTTTATTTGGCACATGTCCTATGAATCACTTTGGGACATCTTGTTATGTTAAGGATATTACATCAATGCCATGTATTACTTTTTGTTGCATCACAAGTATGTGGATTTTAGATATTCTATGCATCCTGGGGTCGCTCACATATTTTGCAGAGAGATTCGGTTGCAGGTTTTGCAGGTTGAGAGTGCCTGCACACTCAGCAAATTCTGAATCTGGTTTTCTCAGGTTGCCTTTACATATCAATCAGGATTCTGTACAACAGAAACACCAGAAAACTTCGCAATGCCTTGTCTCATGCTCCAGTGAACAATTCATTCACTCTGAATGGAAACTACAATAAACAGTCGCTCCCCTAAAACATATACATTATACATCAGGAAACATTCTATTTCTAAGATGGGCAGGAGTGGGATGTGGGCCTTGTGCCTAAGGGACAGGATGTCGGTGACTTGAGGTGTTTTGTACGTTGACAGTTACAGAACACAGGTTTATTTTCTAGATATCTCAAGTTCAGAGTTTCTTTATAATGAGCCATGCGTTAGCCCAAAAGAGTCATTGGGTTGGATATGTGAGGGGTCAGCTGTGGATTATCTTGATCTATGAATAAGGGAAGAGATGAACTAAGGGACAGTGTGGAGCTAATGATTTGTATCCTGGTAGGTTGCAACATCCTAGAGATGGACTAGACTTTTCTAAGGTTGTTCCCTGTCTCCCGAATGTAACAGTTCCACATAAATTACTACATTCCTCCCAGAATTTCCTTGAGGTTTGTGAGATTGGTCACAGAGTGTGAGCTCCCCAACAGCTTGCTCCCTACACAGAGAGCCTTTGAATCTGCCCAATCACCTCTCTAATTGTATGAGTGGACTTTGGTAAATTACTTCAGAGACTACAACATTATACAGCTTCAATCAATCCCAGAGCACAGAATTGGCCGCTCAACCCATCTGGTCCATGATAGGGTTTTTAGGGGTCCTTCCACCCAAATCCATCCCTCAGTACCACAGTATTCTTCTCTTACTCTGTCCATGATGTTTCTACTGGAGCATAATTCCATCACTCACCTTGACCACTCCCTGTGGCTTCACACACTGGTAATTCTCTGGAAAAAAAGTTTGTTATTGTGATTTGGTTGAGGTTGTGCTAAAGATATCGAAGGGTTCAATTAGTAAATCCGGGAAAATGACTTCATCTGTTGGAAGAATCGAGAACAAATGAGTTTAACCATATTCTTGGAGACAGGCCATTCCAGAACATAGAACATAGAACAGTACAGCACAGAACAGGCCCTTCAGCCCACAATGTTGTGCCGACCATTGATCCTCATGTATGCACCCTCAAATTTCTGTGACCATATGCATGTCCAGCAGTCTCTTAAATGACCCCAATGACCTTGCTTCCACAACTGCTGCTGGCAACGCATTCCATGCTCTCACAACTCTCTGCGTAAAGAACCTGCCTCTGACATCCCCTCTATACTTTCCACCAACCAGCTTAAAACTATGACCCCTTGTGCTAGCCATTTCTGCCCTGGGAAATAGTCTCTGGCTATCAACTCTATCCATGCCTCTCATTATCTTGTATACCTCAATTAGGTCACCTCTCCTCCTCCTTTTCTCCAATGAAAAGAGACCGAGCTCAGTCAACCTCTCTTCATAAGATAAGCCCTCCAGTCCAGGCAGCATCCTGGTAAACCTCCTCTGAACCCTCTCCAAAGCATCCACATCTTTCCTATAATAGGGCGCCCAGAACTGGACGCAGTATTCCAAGAACGAACTCAGAAATCCTTGCTTCATTCAAAGGGCAGTGAAAAACTGAAATTTCTTGAAAAAATACTCTTGAGGCAGGGAGTCTGTTGGACATTTCAAGACAGAGATGGAGAGATTTTATTGGATAAAGATGGAATAATGAGTAAAGGTAAATGGACCTGAGCTACATCGCTGCCAGCATCTGGCTGAATGGCCTCCTCCAGACATCAACTAATAAACCATTCTTCACTTGTCAAAGAGATTGTACGTATTGTCAAGCTTCATACTACTAAAGCCCCTTCTGATTTTATGTGCAAATCACAAGAGAACAGTCAGCCATGAGATAGCAAATCTGAAATTTTGTCTCCCTGAGACAGGCTCTACATCTGATTACAAAGGCCCCATCGCTGACCTGACACAGGTCAGCTCACTGTGCTATTGAATTTGCACAGGGAGCTCTGTGCAGGCTGGAACTGTGTTACAGGTAAATGGTTCAGAAACAAAGTGCTTGCCCCAAAGTGAAACTCCCAAACAAATCTTCATCAAACACTAAAACAGAGGTAATTGTATTAACAAGAACCACTTTGTACACAGCAGATTCTAAGTGGAAATGTTCACATAGTTATCTGTAATGCACCTGAGGGTATTTTATAACTTAAAAGGGAGTGCAGAAGGCTTCCCTCATTCCCTCATTCCCACACCATCTCAGTCAGCATCAGTTCATTCTGACGTGTAAAGGTGTAACCCACAATCTTCTGGGTTAAAGAGTGTCACTATCTGGCGATTAGGGCTCGATCAGGAGCATGCAAACAGACTCAGTCTCTGCTTTCAGCTCAGAGGAAAGAATTCCACATCACCATTTCAGAGCAGGGTAGGGCAGGGCAGTGTCCCTGGTGTCTTCTGCCGACGTACTACCTGCAATTAACTTCAGAACAACCAGCTGGCCCAGAGTTCTGAGAGGAGATGGCTATTTCTGCAAACTATGTGTTGGGATTCCACAGAAAACCCATCACAGCTGACTCATTGGGAATTGCCCAGCAATTTGGAATTTGCATTTTAAAAACCTTGCTCCAATTCCTGGGTAAATAATAAAGTCCAACTTACTACTAACACACACCCACCCCACAACCCCCCACAACCCCCAACATCACAACCCCAACGCCGTCCGCCAACAAACCCAACACCCACAGCTACCCAAAACTTTTTGACCAAACATAGGAATTCACCCACCTCACACCAAAACCCCCTCATTCACATGCCACCCTCAACCCCTCAACCCGCACTACACTCATCACACACCTACCATTGTAAACTCTGATTCCCTACCACGTCTACCCCATGCCCCTTCGCCCTGCAATATTTTCCTCCTGTCGGTAGCTGTTAAAGTGGTCACAGAATCCAACCTCCCTGCTGTCAAAGCAGGCCATCGTAACTCTGCTGCTTCACCCCATTGCTGGCTGTAAATGTTCCTGCATTCCCCTCCACCTGTTTGCAACAGGAGGCTCTGGTTCAGCAAATTTGAGGCCAAAACTTATCAAAGTGTCTGTGTGTGTTTTTAGGTTGATGCAGGTTAGAACATAGAACATAGAACATTACAGCACAGTACAGGCCCTCTGGCTCTCGATGTTGTGCCGACCTGTCATACTGATCTCAAGCTCATCTAACCTACACTATTCCATGTATGTCCATATGCTTATCCAATGACACCTTAAATGTACCCAAAGTTGGCGAATTTACTACCGTTGCAGGCAAAGCGTTCCATTCCCTTACCACTCACTGAGTAAAGAAACTACCTCTGACATCTGTCCTATATCTTTCACCCCTCAATTTAAAGCTGTGCCCCCTCGTGCTCGCCATCACCATCCTAGGAAAAAGGCTCTCCCTATCCACCCTATCTAACCCTCTGATTATTTTATATGTTTCAATTAAGTCACCTCTCAACCTTCTTCTCTCTAATGAAAACAGCCTCAAGTCCCTCAGCCTTTCCTTGTAAGACCTTCCCTCCATACCAGGCAACATCCTAGTAAATCTCCTCTGCACCCTTTCCAAAGCTTCCACATCCTTCTTATAATGCGGTGACCAGAACTGTACACAATACTCCAAGTGCGGCCGCACCAGAGTTTTGTACAGCTTCACCATAACCTCTTGGTTCCAGAACTCGATCCCTCTATTAATAAAAGCTAAAACACTGTATGCCTTCTTAACTGCCCTGTCATCCTGGGTGGAAACTTTCAAGAATCTGTGTACATGGACACCGAGATCTCTCTGCTCATCTACACTACTAAGAATCTTACCATTAGCTCTGTACTTTGCCTTCTGGTTACTCCTACCAAAGTGCATCACCTCACACTTGTCTGCATTAAACTCCATTTGCCACCTCTCAGCCCAGCTTTGCAGCTTATCTATGTCTCTCTGCAACCTATAGCATCCTTCGTCACTATCCACAACTCCACCGACCTTAGTGTTGTCTGCAAATTTACTAACCCATCCTTCTACGCGCTCATCCAGGTCATTTATAAAAATGACAAACAGCAGTGGACCCAACACCTACCCTTGTGGTACACCACGAGTAACTGGTCTCCAGGATGAACATTTCCCATCAACGACCACACCCTGTCTTCTTTCAGCAAGCCAATTTCTGATTCAAACTGCTATATCTCCCACAATCCCATTCCTCCGCATTTTGTACTATAGCCTATTGTGGGGAACCTTATCGAACGCCTTGCTGAAATCCATATACACCACATCAACCGGTTTACTCTCTTCTACCTGTTTGGTCACCTTCTCAAAGAACTCAATAAGATTTGTGAGGCACGACCTTCCCTTCACAAAACCATGCTGACTATCCCTAATCAATTTATTCTTTGCTAGATGATTATAAATCCTATCCCTTTTAACCTTTTCCAACACTTTACCAACAACTGAGGTAAGGCTCACTGGTCTATAATTACCAGGGTTGTCTCTACTCCCCTTCTTGAACAGGGGAACCACATTTGCTATCCTCCAGTCATCTGGCACTATTCCTGTAGACAATGACGAGCTAAAGATCAATGCCAAAGGCTCGGCAATCTCCTCCCTGGCTTCCCAGACGATCCGAGGATAAATCCCATCTGGCCCAGGGGACTTATCTATCTTCACCCTCTGTAGGATTTCTAATACCTCTTCCTTGTGAACCTCAATCCTACCTCGTCTAGTAGCCTGTATCTCAGTATTCTCCTCGACAACATTGTCGTTTTCTAGAGTGAATACTGTTGAAAAATATTCATTTACTGCTTTCCCTATCTCATCTGACTCCACATACAACTTACCACTGCTATCCTTGATTGGGCCGAATCTTAATTTTGTCATTCTTTTATTCCTTAAATACCTATAGAAAGCCTTAGGGTTTACCCTGATCCTATCCGCCAACTTCTCATGTCTCCTCCTGGCTCTTCTGAGCTCTCTCTTTAGGTCTTTCCTGGCTACCTCGTAGCCCTCAAGCGCCATAACTGAGCCTTCATATCTCATCCTAACATAAGCCTTCTTCTTCCTCTTGACCAGAGATTCCACCTCCTTCATAAACCACAGCTCCCGCACTCTACAGCTTCCTCCCTTCCTGACAGGTACATACTTATCTAGGACACACAGGAGCTTTTCCTTGAATAAGCTCCACATTTCTAATGTGCCCATCCCCTGCAGTTTCCTTCCCCATCCTATGCTCCCCAAATCTTGCCTAATCTCATCGTAATTGCCTTTCCCCCAGCTATAACTCTTGCCCAGTGGCATACACCTGTCCCTTTCCATCACTAAAGTAAACATAGCAGAATTGTGATCGCTATCACCAAAGTGCTCACCTACTTCCAAATCTAACACCTGGCCAGGATCATTACCCAGTACCAAATCTAATGTGGCTTCACCCCTTGTTGGCCTATCTACATACTGTGTCAGGAAGCCCTCCTGCACACACTGGACAGAAACTGACCCATCTATTGTAGTCGAACTATAGTGTTCCCAGACAATATTTGGAAATATTTTGCTGAACATGATTGGGGAGGCTGGGGCATTCACCATCTGAGTGTACATTGGCTGTATGCCCTATATCACAGCAGTGACGACATTCCAAAAACCCAATATTGATTGCAATTTGGTGATTGTGAATGCAAATACAAGTGTTTGCATCAGCTCTAAGCCATGGTTGGTTGTGTGTGTGCTTGTGTATGTGTGTTTGTGTGTGTGTGTGTGTGTGTGTGTATGTGGGTGTGTTTGAGAGACTGTGTTATGTGTGAGAGAGAGAGAGAGAGTATGTGGGGGTGTGTGTGTGTGGGTGTGTGTGAGAGACTGTTGTGTGTGAGAGAGAGAGTGTGTGTGTGTGAGAGTGTGCGCGTGTGTATGTGTGAAAGAGTATGTTGTGTGTGTGAGAGAGAGAGGGAGTGTGTGTGTGTGTGTGTGTGTATGTGGGTGTGTTTGAGAGACTGTGTTATGTGTGAGAGAGAGAGAGAGAGAGTATGTGGGGGTGTGTGTGTGTGGGTGTGTGTGAGAGACTGTTGTGTGTGAGAGAGAGAGTGTGTGTGTGTGAGAGTGTGCGCGTGTGTATGTGTGAAAGAGTATGTTGTGTGTGTGAGAGAGAGAGGGAGTGTGTGTGTGTGTGTGTGTGTTGTGTGTGAGGTAGTGTGTGTGTGCGTTGCTTGTGAGGTAGTGTGTGTGTTTGTGTGTGTTAGTTTGTGTGTGTGTGTGTGAGAGAATGTGTGTGTGAGTGAGTGTTGTGTGTGAGAGAGGGAGTGTTTGTGTGTGGGGGGGTGAGAGTACGTGTGTTTGTGTGTGTGTGTGTGTGTGTATGTGTGTGTGTGTTAGTGTGTGTTGTTTGTGAGTGTGTGGGAGTGTCTGTGTGCAGGGGGGAGCAATGTGAGAGTGAGAAAGGATGAGATTTCATGAGATTGTTGTCTAGGTGTAATGCTGCAAGGAGCTGAGGATTTTCACTGCCGTCCTTAGATGCCTTCTGGCCAGAGAATGACCCAAACAAGAGAAAGGAAGGAATCAAAACAAGAAAAATATCTTACTTCCTTGAAAGCTGGCACTGACATGAGAACAATTGGAAGACATTCAACAAATTTAAAAAGCAAACGCTGGAAAATATCAGTTTGTTGTCTGGATGAGAAAAGGGATAGCAGTCAGTCACATTTAATAATTGGCTCACACTGACAGCAGCCCCAGTACAATACAGGAGGACATACTGGTCTGAATGAGACACTAACCATGCAGAAAATGTTTGCCAGTGAGCAGGGAGGACTCCCACAATCACACGGTCTCATTGGAACCAAGAATTGCAAGCGTGTCATGGAGACACTTCAGTATAAGCTGTTACAGGACTTGGCTCTTTCCCCAGCCAAAACAAACAGTGAGGTACCCAAAACACACCATCAAATGCTCACACAGCATACCTTCTCAATCCTTGGCAATGCATGCTGTTCACTGGAATTCTCATTAACCCCTAAATCATGCAACAGCCACTTTATTTTCAGGAATGTGTTAAAGAAAGGGGTCGAACTCCAGCGGCACACCACCTGAACTATTGTCTCTAGCCACAACAAGAGAGGCAGAATTGATTTATTTTGGGAGGAAGTAAAGTAAAACACCCTGATCAAAATCTGTTCTGCAAATTGGTATGAAATAGGAGCAAACAGGAATCTGGGCAAAACTTGCAAAACTTCACAGGGAAGTGTTGGAACCTTGCATCTGAGCAGGATAGCACAGGATCTCACAGGAGCCTCCAGGATTGATCCCCCTAAACCCACTTTGGCCAAACATTGGTCCTACGTTTGATTTAACAGCAGCAGGTGACTGTAACATAAAGGGTAATGATAGCCTGAGCTTACACCCACATTCTGGAATGTTCCATGCCATCCTGCGGTCCCAGGTAGTGCTTAAACTGCATGTTCTATTTGAGGTACAGAAATGGATCAGTTACCAGGCAACCTGTACTATGAAAGAAAAAGAAACCCCTCATTTAACCATCCCTTACTAACCTCTCGCTCACTCTTCGTCCCTCACCTATCACTCTCTTACTCACTCATTCTTCCTTCATCCATCCTTCCCTCACCCACCCATCACTCCCTAGCCATCACAATCTCATCACTCACTCCCCATCACTCCCTAATCATCACTCTCTCCCCATCACTCCTTAACCATCACTCTCTCCCCATCACTCCTTAACCATCACTCTCTCCCCATCACTCCCTAGCCATCACTTTCTCCCCATCACTCTCTCCTCATCACTCCCTAACCTTCACTCTTTCCCCATCGCTCCCTAACCATCACTCTCCCCCCATCACTCCCTAACCATCACTCTCTCCCCATCACTCCTTAACCATCACTCTCTCCCCATCACTCTGTCAACAAACACATTGAACTGGCCCTGATGTACAAACCACTGAAAAACAGAGCTGGCAGTAATACCCACCCACCCCAGCAAACCGGGCATAGAAATAACTAGTGGGACAGAACACCGACATTTCACCAGAGGCACACTGAGCATGTTACTGAGATCAGTGACGAAACTTCTGCAATCAACCCCACCGGCTCAGCCAGCATGTCTTCTACCTTACTCTCTCACCATCAAAATCCTGCTCATCTCTCCATCATTCATACTTCTTTCAGTCAATCCTCCCTCATGCATTACTTCCTCTTGGATCACCCCTCACTCATTCACCATAGAATCAATCACAGAATTTTACAATACAGAATGAGGCCATTCTTCCCATTGTGTCTGTACTGGCTCCTGAAAAGGCTATGCAGCTAATTCCACTCTCCAGCCCTATCTCCATAGCCCTCTAACTTCATCCCTTTCAAATATACATCCAGCTATCTTTTGAAACCTCCTCCATCACGCTCCCAGGCAGCACATTCCACATCCTACTAACTCTCAGCAAAGAACATTCTCCTCATCTCACCCTAGCTGTTTTGCTGTAAAGTCTTGAAATAGTCACCTCTAGCTAATCCTTCATATATCAGCCCCAACAATCCTTCACTATCCCTCACTCACTCACTCCTCCCCCCATCCTCACACCATAAAACTTAAGAAAATAAATAGGCTGCTTAGTCCATCAAGCCTGCTCCACCATTCAGTAAGTTCTGGCTGACCTGATAATCATGGGAAGAAAGAGCTGCTAATGCTAGAGTCAGAGTCAACACAGCATGGAGCTGGAGAAACATTACAGGTCAGGCAGCATCACAGGAGCAGGAAAGCTGCCATTTCAGATCAGAATGAAGGGTCCCAAACCAAAATGTCAACCCTCCTGCTCCTCTGATGCTGCCTGGCCTGCTGTGTTCCTCCAGCTCCACACTGTATTGTCTCAGATAATCCTGACCTTTACTTTCCTGCCTTTTCCTCATAACACCCAATTCCCCTACTGACTAAAACTCTGTCCATCTCAGCCTCGAATATATTTCAAAATCCAGTCTCGACAGCTCTCTGCTGTCATCTCTCCACAGATTTATAACCCGCTAAGAGAAGAAATTCCTCTTCATTTCTGTCTTAAACGTGCAACCCTTTACTCTGAGATGATGCCGTCTGATCCTAGACTTTCCCACCAGGGGAAACAACATCTCTGCATCACCCCTGCCAAGTCCTCAAATAATCTAGCATGTTTCTCATTTATTTAAAGTCAAACAGATACAGGCCCAACTGATTCAACCTCTCCTCCGAAGACAGACCCCTCTTGGGACAGTCCCAAGAGACAGTTTGCTTTTTAACTCTTCCCATTCTTCCTGAAAACATTGGAATTTGATCCCGATCCTCCCAACACCTTCCCCATTCTCCTATCACTTTCCCCACTCATGGAAACATAGGATTACAGAAAATATGTGCAGGACTAGGCCTTGTGCACATTCAGACCTCGTCTGCCATTCACAATGATCCTGACTGATCATCCAACTCATCGGCTGTTCTTACTTATTCTCCATATACTTTGATTCATTTAGCCCTAAGTGTTATCTCCAACTTCTTAATGAAATCATGCAATGTTTGGGCCCTGACTGCTTCCTGTGATGGTGAATTTTTCAGCACTAGCAGTCTCTGGGTGAAGAAATTTCTCCTTATCTCAATCATTAATGGTTAACCCTGTATCCTTAGACTGTGCTCTCTGGTTCTGAAGTCGCCCATCATTGGGAACTTCCTTCCTACATCTAACCTGTCTAGTCTTGTTAGAATTTTAAAGGCTTCTATGAGATGCCCTCATTGTTCCAAATTCTAGTCAATTCAATCCTAACCAACTCAATGTCTCCTCATATGTCAGACCTGCCGCTTTGGTAAACTTTCACCAAAACATGAGCCTTCCTGCTACTCTGGTGTTGCTTGGCCTGCTGTGTTCATCCAGCTCTATACCTTGTTATATCATCTGCTTAAATGGGTGGCATAGTGGCTCAGTTGCTAGCACTGCAGCCTCTCATTACCAGGGACCTGGGTTTGATTCCAGCCTTGGGCACTGTCTGTGTGGAGTGTGTACATTCTCCCCATGTCTGTGTGAGTTTCCCTCCAGGTATTCTGTTTCCTCCCAAATATATGAAGGTTAGGTGGATTGGCTGTTGCAAAAGCAGAGTTATGGGGATAGGGTAAGGGTCTGGGTGGGATGCTCTTCAGAGTGTCAATACAGGCTGAATGGATAGAATAGGGATTCGATTTTATTCCCTTACTTTCAGTGACGTGTATATGAGAACACCCAGATCTCACTACATATTACCCTGTGACAACATATAGCCATTCAAATAACAATCTGACTTCCTAAATTTGCCATCAAAGTGGATACCCTCGCATTTATCACCTACTGCATCTGCTATATATTTACTGCTCACTCAGCCTGTCCAAAATCACACTGAAACATCTCTGTGTCCTCCTCGCAGCTCAGCCTCTCAACCAGCTTTGTGTCATCTGCAAATATTGAGATTTTGCATTTAGTTCCCTCACCTAAATCATTAATAAATCTGGGGTCCTAATACTAATCCTTTCAGTACCATACCATTTACTGTCACTGTCTACCATTTATTCCTAACTTTGTTTCCAATTTGTCAATCAGTTCTCTCTCCATGTCAGTGCACTAACCCCATTCCATGCACTTCAATTTTACACACTAATCCTCTCCTAATGAAAACCCAAATAAACCACATCCACTGCCTCCTCTTCATCAACTGCATTTGGTACGTCCAAGGAGAATTCCAGCAGATTTGCCAAGCATGAATTCCATTTCATAAATCCACACTGACTCTGTCTGATTCTGCCATACAGCCATACTGCATGGTCCAACTTGTCCATGCTGACTAGAGTCCCCAATGTGGCCAAGTCCCATTTGCTAGTATTTGACCCATAACTCTTTGAACCCTTCCTATTCTAACACCCACCCAGATGCCTTTTAAATGTTGTAATTATATCAGCCTCCACCACTTTGTCTGAGAGCTCCTTCTATACACGTACCACCCTCTGAGTGAAATTGTGAAGATGTGTGTTAAGTTGGTCAGCCATTTCTTCCTTCCCCATCACTTTACCCATTCCCCTTCAATCTCATCATTCTCTGCATCACTGTCCCCATCCCCCCTTCCACTATCCCCATCTCCCATCAATCTACCTCCCCATTGCCCTCTCTCTCGTCACTCTCTCCAGCCCCATCACTCTTCCCAACTCCCTCGTCACTCTCCAATCATCATCACTCTCTCCCCAAACACCACCAATCTCTCCCCAAACATCATCACTGTCTCCCCAAACCCAGTGACTTTTTCCCCAACCCAACATATTCCCCAAATCCTATTACTCTTTCCCTAACTCCCATTACTCTCTCCCAATCCACTCATCAGTCTCCAATCACCATCACTCTCTCCCCAACCACCAGCACTCTCTCTCCAAACCCCCATCACTCTTTACCCAACCCCAGTCACTTTTTCCCCAACCCAACATACTCCCCAAATCCTATTACTCTCTCCCTAACTCCCATTACTCTCTCCCAACCCACCAATCACTCTCGATTCCATCACTCTCCTCCCCATCACTCTCTCCCCGACCCCAATCACTTTTTCCCCAATCCATCATCACTCCCTAAATTCTATTACTCTCTCCCAAACTCTCAACACTCTCTACCAATCCGTCTATCACTCTCCACCCCACCACTCTCCTCCTCATCACTCTCCCCCTCATCTCTCTGTTCCGTGACCCTTCACACACGCCTGTCCTGGAATGCACACAATGTTGCTGAGGATTTACTACATGGAAGGGTGCCATTCGGCCCATCATACCTACATGAAATGTCAAATGAGCATCATTACCTAATTCTAATCTCTTGTTTTCTCCCCATCTCTCCCTGCAAACCATTTCTATCTAAATAAACATCCAGTGCCCTTCTGATTGCCATTTCTATCTAAATAAACATCCAGTGCCCTTCTGATTGCCTCAATTTCCTCCACATATTTCCAGTCTGTGCATTCCATAGCCTAGCTACTGGCTGAATGTAAGGGCTTTTCTTCATATCAGCCTTGGTTTTTTTTGCAAATCAAATTAAATCTAAACCTAGAGCCCTCTGATTCTGTGCCTCCTTTACAATTGTATCCTCTGTTTTATATTGTTTTTCAATGTCCTTCCAACCAAAGTGCATCACCTCATGGTTCCCTGTATTAAGCCTCATCTGCCACCTACCCACCTGCTCTATCCACTTGTCAATATCCTTTCGGAGTTCCATGCTGACCTCCTCACAGCTTACAATTCTTCCAAGTTTTGTGTTATCTGTACAAGATCAGGTTATTATTATGCGCTGAGACATGTTCTCAGCGGCAGGGCTCTCACACCTGTGAGTTGAATTGGGTATTATCTCCCTCTTGGTAAAGACGGGTGCAAATTATTCCTTTAACACCATAGCCATGCAAGTGGGTGGGTTAACTCAGTTGGATGGATGGCTGGTTTGTGATACAGAGTATGATGCCAACCGTGTCGATTCTATTCCTGTACTGACCGAGGTTACCTTGAAGGGCTCATCTTCTCAACTTATCTCCTTAACTGAGGTATGGTGACTCTCAGGCTAAAACGTACTAATGAGAGAGCAGCTTCTGGGTTTATGGTGACTTTACCATGTTCCCTGCCTCTAGCTGTAAATCTCCTTTTTTATCCAAGTCCTCCTTTTACCACCATTTCAGTATGTCTATAGGATACTTTGGGACATCACTTTATCTCATAGCTCCTGTTCACTTCCTTGATTTGCTTTCTCACCTCCCCTCTGACCCTTCAGATGTCCTCTTTGTTCTTAGTTGTACCTTCCACCTGGAACACTTTTTCTTCTTGATCATAATTTCTATCTCCTTTATTATCCAGGAAACTCTGGAGTTTTGTCCCACATTTCCCATTTGAAGGTGTATACCTTGACTGTACCGAAAGCATCTGTTCTTTGAAGGTGGCCCATTGTTTAGTTCCTGTTTTTCCCTCCGACCTCTTGTTCCAGTCAATCCTGACCAGTTCTTTTGTTGCCCCATTGAAGCCCACTGTTTGCGAATTGATTTTTCTCACTTTGCACTGTTGCATGTCATTCCTTACCCCATCTGGAAACTTACAACAATCACTGTCTCCTAAATGCTCCTCACTGACTCTTGGTCCACCTCATTTCCTCAGAAATGGAAGCAGGAGATGGGGCAGCGTTGCCTTCACTTAGCTGACCAGGATGAAGGTGGGGTGTTGCTGGAAACACCATCAAAATTTTGCTGGTGGCTAAGAGAGTCACTCCTATCAAACCTTAGGCTGCCAGACATAGACACCGGACTGACCCAAAAACCAACATTGAACAAAATTAAAGCCCTGTGTTTTCAAGAGGCAACAAGGAAGAATTAAAAAGGAAACTGACTTGGGACTGTCTTCAAAGGGGAGCTTGGGTAGGTTGAGCTGACTCATTGGAAATGAGAAGAATGTGAGGACACCCTATTGAAATATGAAAGATTCTTAGGGAACTCAACAGGGTGGTTGCAGAAAACGTGTCTCCCCTTGTTGTAGAGTCTAGGACCAGAAGGCATCATCGCAGAAAAAGGGTTGCATTCTGAAGATAGAGATAAGGAGGAATTCCTTCTCCCAGAGAGGGGGGATTCTGTGGAATTCTTTACCACAGAGGACTGTTGAGGCTGCGTCATTAAGTATATTCATGGCTGAGAGAGATGGGTTTTCATTCAGGAAGGAGGATATGAGGGTGATGGGGAAAAGACAGGAATGAGGGTGATTAGATCATCCATGATCTCATTGAATGGCAGAGATAAAAACCCTACTTCTACTTCTATGTCCTATGGAAACCATTATCGGAAAAGGCTTTCTCATTATTGCCTGTGATCTGCAGAGGAAGAAATGGCTTTTAACAGAGGAAACATGCTCCAGGTTTCAGAAAATGTGACCTAGCCAACCATACACAGTTAATAGAATTAGACATTTTAATATTTACAGAGAACATAGCTGAGTACAATTGTCAAATGAGTAGGAAATGGTTCTGGATTTGAAAATTCTACTCACTTAACAACATTTTATGTTTCTTAAGTACATAACTGGTGAGACAGATCCCATTCTTAAACGGGATCTCTTCACTCAATTGCCCCTGCCCCCATGTGAAGAGCTCCTTGCAGGTAAGAGCAGTGACGTAAGGTAGACATGGAGAGGTCACATTCAAAGATGTGTCAGTGAATTGTGTATTCTGTGCCTGGGATTGTTCTGTGCCAGGCATCACATGACACTGTGTCAAACACTGGTAAATTCCAACACAGATCAGAATAATTGAAGTTTTGTAACATGGTGAGCTACTTTCTTGGATTCCACTCAAACACTTTCAGATGTATCTGACACATTTTTATGGAGCTTTGCAAAAGCAATATCCCAATAAAGGAGACATGCTACTGGGTAAAACACGCAGAGTAAATTTACCAGCTTTGCTCAGCTTTAATCTTTTTAACATAAAAAGCATTTTTTGTTACTTGCTTTTTCTTTACAAACTCAACAGAAACACGTCAGAAGTATGTGTGATAGATCTGGGTCTTGACAATAATATCCACATCACACAAATAAATAAGGAGTGATTTTAGAATCCTAAATTAATCTTACCCTCAATTCTCCAGAATCTCAGAAGTCAGTCCCTCGATACATGGTATCAGCTGAGTGAGCCTTCTCTAGACTGCGCTCTTGTTCTTGTATTCTATGCCCCTGTGCACAAAGCGGAGAATACTGTTTGCTTCACTAATTATTCTCCCAGGCTGCCATTTCAGCTTTAATGATCCGTACACCCAGCACCCTCTGAACCTGCACCCCCTTTTGAATTGTCCCACCTATTTTAACTTGTCTTTCAATGTTCTTCTTACCAAGGTGTATCACCTGAAAAGTCTTTGCATTGGACCTCATCTGTCACCCATCCTCCCACTCCACCAACTTGTCAATGTCTTTTGCAATTCCACATTGTCCTCCTCACTGTTTCCAATTCCTTTACATTTCATGCCATCTGCAAACTTGGAAATTCTCCTGCACACCAAGATGCTGATTGTTCATGCATACTAGAGAAATCAGGAGTCCCAATACCAACCCTGGTAAACTCCTCAACAAACCTTCCTCCAGCTATCAACTATTCATTGAATATTACTCTCTGTTTTTATCACCCAGTTAATTTTGTGCCTATGATGCTACTTATACCAGGACCCATGACTTTCCTCATATGTCTGTATCAAAAACCCTCTGAAAGCCCATGACAACTCCATCAACAGAATTACCCTCATCGAGCCTTGCTAGTAGATCTTCACAGAACTCGGGCAATTTGGTGAAACACAATTTTCTCGTTAAAAATCCATGCTGACTCTTCAAAATCAAATCCCTCTTTTCCATCTGACTGCTAATTCTATTCTGAATAATTATTCCAGAAGCTTCTCCACCATTGAAGATTGTTTTTATTTATTCATTTATGGGGGAAGGGGGTCTCTGGCAGGGCCAACATTTATTGCCTGAAGTTGCCTTAGGGAAGGTCGTGGTGAGCTGCCTTCTTGAATCACTGCAGATTGTGGGTTGTGGGTTGACCCACAATGCTGTTAGTGAGGAAATTCCCTCATGTTAAACTGACAGTTCTATAATTGTTGAGCTTATCCTTACAACTGTTCTTGAATAAGGCCATAATTGTTACAATTTTCTAGCTTTATGGACTTTCCCTAAATCTAGGGAAGATTGAAGGAATGTGGTCAGTACCTCTGCAATTTCCGTTCTCACTTCCTCCAAAATTCTCGATGCATCTCATTCGGTCTGAACTCCTAGTCAATTTTAATTACCTACAGCCTATCAGAGATTTCTTCCTTATTAAATTTGACCTCGTCAAGTGACAGACTTCCCTCCTTTGTCACCACAGGCAAGGTAGCATCTATCCAATCACTGTGTTCTTTTTTATACTCCGCAATTAAGTCACTCCCTGTACTCGTCTATTTGAAGGAAGACAGCCTGAGCCCTTCGAATCTTTCCTGTCCTGTCCTATGTTTCCTTGCAAACCTTTTCTCAATGCCCTTTTTCTTTGTAAATCAAATTGGGACATTTTACAGGGTTCAACATTGAAATAATAGTACAGTGTTGTGAATGGTTGAAGCATTTCCAGCTGCATTGTCTCTCTATCTTCATGGAAAGTAGGTGAAAGCTGGAATCAGCTCTCATTACCCCCTCACTGTGCGTGGATACATTGCTGGGAGGTTTAGTTTTTACTGTAACACAAAACTTGGCATTTGTGTGATGAAACAAAGGAACAACCTTATAATGAGGCTAAAAGACCACGTACAGGTGTCTGAGATGATGCCAGCTCTTTACATCATGGAAAGGAACAGGGGTAGGGGTGTTGGACAGACCAGCAAATGAACAAAAAGCAACTATCTCTACGAGTTTGCTCTTTCTACTTAAATAAATGTTTTATTCTCATTATCAGCCCTTTCTTTATATTGAGATACAAGGCAGAATTATGAAGGCAGTGGTCTATCCACATTTCAAAAGATTAATGACAAATATTAATCGTTTGACCTTTTCTCAGAGATTTGGAGGTGAGGCAAGTCATTAAAGCCTCTTATGTGGTAATTAATGTTACAAAAGAAAAAATGTGGCTGTGCGGAAAATGGATGTGATCATTTAATTAGGGTTATGCGTCACATTCATAATAGGTTCATAGGTGTCATATTTTACCGAAGGCTTCAATATTACATGTTGTGTGATAGTGAGGCATCTTCAACCAGCAGCATAGACTCTTTTAATGAAGAGCTGAAGACAAATCAAAGATAGAGAGGAAGATGAAAAGTGAGGACATGGGAGGCTTCGGGGTGGTGCTGAAGGTTGGAATAATGAGAACTGTTCCTTTACATTTTCTTGCATTTACCCAAAAGAGGAAGAAATAGTCTTCAAAACACATCCCCAGGGACTAGCAGAATCGCCTGTTGGAACCCATGGGATCATCAGGGTCCTGGGATGATCAGATTCCTATTATTTTCTCCCTTTACATGTGTCCAAGCTGATCACACGTCTTCTTGTTAACTAATAAATGAGATATCCTGCAGTGACAGCAGAGGAGACTGGCACTGTCTCATTAGGGCACAGCCTCCCCTCGAACATGTTAATATTTACAAGGGCCCCGAGGAGTTTGTTAATATTTACAGGGTGTCCCCGGGGAATGTGTTAATATTTACAGGGTGTTCCCCGGGCAGTGTGTTACTATTTACAGGGTGTTCTCCGGGGAGTGTGTTAATATTTACAAGGTGTTCCTGGGAGTGTGTTAATATTTATAGGGTGTTCCCCGGGGAATGTGTTAATATTTACAGGGTGTCCCCGGGGTGTGTGTTAATATTTACAGGGTGTTCCTGGGAGTGTGTTAATATTTACAGGGTGTTCCCCGGGGAGTGTGTTAATATTTACAGGGTGTCCCGGGGAGTGTGTTAATATTTACAAGGTGTTCCTGGGAGTGTGTTAATATTTACAGGGTGTTCCCCGGGGAATGTGTTAATATTTACAGGGTGTCCCCAGGGAGTGTGTTAATATTTACAGGGTGTTCCTGGGAGTGTGTTAATATTTACAGGGTGTTTCCCGGGGAGTGTGTTAATATTTACAGGGTGTCTCCGGGGAGTGTGTTAATATTTACAGGGTGTTCCTGGGAGTATGTTAATATTTACAAGGTGTTCCCAGGGAGTGTGTTAATATTTACAGGGCATCCCAGGGGGTGTGTTAATATTTGCAGGGCATCCCGGGGCAGGTATTAATATTTATAGGTGGCCCCTCGAACAATTTTCCATTTGGTAATGTTGAAATAACCCCTGGTTTTGAATCAGTTTTTGGACACTAGAAGAATAGCTGTACTACTGTGTATTCCACAAAATTAAAAGGAGCAAAGAACTTAGTACAGGAATGGCAGCGAGTCAGAAATGGACAAGGCCCATTGACATTGTTCAAGTGTTGCCAGAGAACGACAGACCTGCTGAATGGATCATCGAAGGGAGTTTCTGGAGATTCTGCACCATCAAGGCTTGTGTAACCTGAGTGAAGGAGGTGTGCGCTCTGTCGGTGCTAACCATGTCCAGAGATATCAGATACAGTAAAGCAGTTGCAAAAACAGAAGTTGCTAGAAAAGCTTAGCAGGTTTTGCAGCAAGAAAAACAGAGTTAATGTTTTGGATCCGGTGACCCTTCCTCAGAACTGTAAGGGTGGATCAACTGTTGGTGGTACCAACCGAAAGGTTGAAATGGATAAGTCAGAAGTGAGTGACCTGACAGAGCAGAGGCTGCGTTGGAAAGGTGCTGAGGCTGTGTAGTGCCAGGTTTGTGCAGGAGGTGCAAACGCTTGAACAATGTGATGTCTCCCTTTGTTGCATTTCCTATGTAAAGTGAAGCGTAAGCCTTTGTTAGAATATCCTTTGCCTGTTAATTAATATTGAAACTTTACTAATTTTGGTTGTTTTGCTATGGTAATTGATTTAAAATGTATCATCATGCTGAGCATCTTTCTTTCCATTAGCATCATATGAATTGATCTTTATTGCAAGACGATTTGAGTACAGGGCTAAAGATGGCTTGTTGCTCCATGCAGGGTCTTGCCCAAGACCACAGCTGGCATATAGTGTCCAGATTTGTTCTCTTTACCTCAAGAGAGACATTCCCAAGGATAGAGTGCAACAAATGATCACCAAAATATCGAAAACAAAATGGACGAACTTAGACCTAGAGGGAGCTGAGAGACAGTTTGTGCTCTGTTTCACTGAGACTTGGCTCACCGCTGCCATTCCTGACTGTGCCCTGTAGGCTGATGGGTTCTCCAAACACCGTATGGACCACACAGCATCCGCGGCTAAGGTGAAGGACAGTAGGGTATGCTTCCTGATCAACACTTCCTGGTGCTTGGACATAATGGCCCTGGCACACCACTGCTCCCTGGATCTAGAATACCCTACAGTAAAATGCCATCCCTATGACCTATGGCGAAGTTCACCTCCACCATCCCAACAGAGGTCTACATACCAACCCCGCGGATGTGAGGAGTGCCGTAGACAATATAAGCACTGCCACAGACATTCTACAGATCAAATTCTCCCCAGGCCCCATTCACTGTGGCAGCTGCTCCAACCAGGGTAACATCAGGCAGCTGATACCCAAATACCACCAACACATCTCCTTCCCCACCAGAGGAACCGAACGTCCTGGACCACAGCTACACAACCATCAAAGTCGCCTCCTGCTCCACACCCCGCCCATGCTTTGGAAAACCTGATCACAGTGCTGTGTTCCTCTTCCCAGAACCAGACGATGAAATAGGAGTATCATTCACAAAGCAAAGTACAGTGATGGTCTGAGGCAGCAAAAGACCGTCCCTGGGACTGCTTGGGCTCGGTGGACTGGACGGTGCTCAAGTGTTCAGTGGAAAAGCTAGCCGAGTATGCACACCACAAGCAGTTCATTAGCAAATGTGTGGAGGACTGCGTGCCAAAGAAGTTAATCCGAGCATTCCCCAACTGTGAACCGCAGATGAACCAGGAAATCCACTCCTTACTGAAGGCCAGGCATGCAGCATTCCAGTCGGGCGACCCGGACCAACACAGAAAATCCAGATCTGACATCCACCAAGTCATCAGGGGTAAGAGGCAGTACCCAACCAAGTTAGAGGCTCAAACCTACCAAACAGGCTCTCGCTGCCTATGCCAAAGCCTAGATAACATTACGAGACACAAAATGAAGTAGTGCAAGATAGCAGACAAAGACACATCCCTCCCTAATACGCTCAATGCCTTCTAAACTCAGTTTGAACAGAATGCCAGTGGCACAGTCATGCTGCCTGAACAGCCCCAGACCCACCTGTTCTTTCTGCAATTTTTGCAGACATAAGATCTGTCTCTTCCTGGGAATCAACCCAAAAAACTTGATGGGGCCTGAACTGTGTCCCTGGCTAAGCACTCAGATCCTGTGCGGACCAACAGGTGGAGGAATTCAATGACATCTTCAACCTCCCCCTCTTACAAACCAAGCGCCCACCTGCTTCAAGAAGACCACCATCATTCCTGTAGCCCAAGAAAACACATGCAGTGTACCTTAATGACTATGGCCCAGTGGCTCTGACTTCAATAATCATGAAGTGCTTCAAGAGGCTGGTCATGGCCCACATCAACTCCAGTCTCCCACCCTGCCTCCTACAGTTTGTCACCTGACACAACAAATCCACAGAGGATGCCCTATCCCTAGCCATGCAGTCATCCCTGGAACATCTGGACAACAACGATACCTATGTCAGACTCCTGCCCATTGACTGCAGCTCTGCCTTCAACACCATTATCCCCTCTCGGCTGATCTCAAAACTGTGTGACTTTGGTCTTAGCTTCGCTCTCTGCAACTGGATCCTCAGCCCACAGGCCACAACAAGTGAGGATAAGTAACTGCGTCTCCACAATAATACTCAACACTGGAGCCCCCCAGGGATGTGTCCTCTGCCAGCTACGGTACTCCCTGTACACCCATGACTGTGTTGCTAAATTCTGAGCAAATGCCATCTAGAAGTTCACTGATAGCACCACTGTAGTGAGACAGGTCTCTAACAATGACGGGTCAAACTACAGAAGGGAGATAGAGGGGCTTGGTGATATGGTGCAATGAAAACAGTCTGTCTCTCAATGTCAGCTAAACTAAAGAACTGATCATTGACATCAGGAAGAAAGGAGGAGAACACTTCCCCATCTACATCAATGGGACTGAGGTTGAGGGGGGTGAAATTCCTCGGAGTGACGATAACCAACAAACTGCCCTGGACTTCCCACATAAATGTGACAATCAAGAAGGTACAACAATGCCTCTTCTTCCTCAGGTAACTCAGGAAATTCAACATGTCCATAAGGTCCCTCACCAACTTCTACAGAAACACCATTGAAAGCAAACTGTCCGGGTGCATAATGGCCTGGTACGGCAACTGCTCTTTTCAAGACCATAAAAATCCACAGAAGGTGGTGTGCACAGCCCAGACGATCATGGAACCAACCTCCCATCCATGGATTCCATTTATATGGCTCACTGTCTCAGAAAGACTCCAACATCATCCAAGACCCATCACATTCCGGTAATGATCTCCTACAACCTCTTCCATCAGGCAGAAGGTACAGAAGCCTGAACACACGCACCAGCAGGTTCAGGGATAGCTTCTTTCTGACCATTATTAGTCTGATGAATGGACTCTTTATCCTCGAACAATGCAGATCTTGCGAACACTGATCTTACCTAGTGCACACCCTGTGCAATGTAACCCATACGTCTCAAAGCGTTTTTGATCTGTACATCCTCACTTATTATCTTCTGCCTGTCCTGCTAGTAAACAAAGCTTTTCAATTCTTTTTGGTGCACACGACAATCATTCTATCAATCAACCCCATTCCTGGGATGGACAATCGTTCTCCAAGGAGAGCTAAACAGATTGGACCAATATTCTCGAAGGTTGAGAATAATAAGCAGTGACCTCAAACAAACATTCAAACTTCTGGCAGAAATCACAGAGGGGATACTGGAAGGCTGATCCTCCCTGGCGCTCTCGAACCAGGAATCAGTTTCAGAATGTAGAGGAAGGCATTTCAGACTGAGACGGAGAGCTATTTTTTAAATTAGAGGGAATTCAGTCCCTGAGAAGGCTGTGGAGTACAAGGCAGTGAGTGAAAGATTCCTAAAGATTAATGGCACCCATGGATAAACGAATGTAGGAAAACAGCGCTGAAGTACAAGGTCAGACATAATCTAATTGAATGGCTGGGTGTACTCAAAAGAGCTAAATGCTTGTATTCTCCTAATCTGAAACTACGCCTTCTATTAGAGCTGCCAGTCTGCAGGATGTTCTTAATGGCACCCAATGCATTGTTTTAAAATTGAATGTTTACTTAAGAATCAACAGTGCGACACTCCCTCAGCACTGATCCTCCGACAGTGCGACGCTCCCTCAGCACTGATCCTCCGACAGTGCGGCGCTCCCTCAGCACTGACCCTCCGACAGTGCCCACTCTCTCAGTACTGACCCTCCGACAGCGCGGCACTCCCTCAGCAGTGGCCCTCTGATAGTATACTGCTCCCTCAGTACTGCACTGAAGGGTCAGCCTGGATTCTGTGCTGAAGTGCAAAACTGGGAGGTGATCCAAATTTCTGCCTCATGTTTAAGAGTCTTATTAACTTATCCAAACTAACATTTTGCTTGGACTGATTTCTTGGAAGTCCCAAACTGCCTTCGTTACTTTATTGCAAAACAGAAGGCCACCCACACCAGAAATAAAGTAATTCAAATCCTACAGAAAAGGGAGTGTTGCTCATTTGCAGGAGATTGGTCCAATTGAGGATTTGTGCCTATCGCACTCAGTACAATTATACTGGCTAATATTTGACTTTGAACACGGTCACTTTTGAATCGTAAAAGGGTCCCATTTTCTCTTGCTGTCCCCTCCCACACCCCTCGTCTCATTTTATTTTTAATATACTTTCATCCAATCTTACAAATCCCTGTTGGAATTCTAACAGCCTGGCTGCCGCCTGTCTCACACAAACACAATGAGTCAGTGGCTTAACCTCCTCAAACAATGAGCTTTAAAGCAGTGACGCAGCACAATTAAAGATCAGGAGCCTTAGTGCCTTGATTATACTCCAAAGAAAATTGACTGCTATCAAACACACTTTCTTTCTCTTTACACTTTCTGGGTATTGCGACTCTAGTTCATTTGGCTATGATTAATAAGCTGAGTGAATTGAGCTGATCAACTATTCCTGCATGTTAATTTCTTCAGCTGTCCCTTTGGCGTTTTTCTCTTGTCCTCCGGGACAGCAGATAAAATGTCATCATAAATAGCTGATTACTGACGCCCCCCCCTTTTAAATCATATTTCTGCTGCTAAACTGATGGTCCCGGTGTCCTTGGTGGAGGTGCTTGGCTATAAAGTGTTCAGATGTTGGCAATTGTGCTGTGCCCGAATGTGTGGAACACACAATCTGTTTCAGTGCCCCGTACCCACATGGATCATTTACAGCAGGGTTTCAAACGGAAAATCCCTCTCCCCTTATGTGAAAGGGGCCATTGGTGACTCAGGCCACTGACTGTTGAGTGTCTTTCTTTGTTGAAACTAATTCCATATCAACATCTTTCAGATCTCTCCCTTGGGCCAAAGTTATGCCTGATTTTTCTCATACCAGCATTACAAACGACCATCACTCTCCACACACCAGCCCCCAACAAATCCCACCATTCCCTATTCCTTCAGTTGTTTCCCTGAAGCACAACAGCTCATGTCCTGCCCCCAGTGAAAGAGTTCATTGGATCATAGAATCCCTACAGTGTGGAAATAGGCCACTTGGCCCAACAAGTCTACACCACCCTTCCAAAGAGTATCCCACCCAGACCCATTATCCCACCCCTGATTTCCCATGTCTAACCCACTTATCCTAAATGTCCTTGAACACTGTGGGCAATTCAGCATGGCCAATCTACCTCCCCTGCACTTGTTTGGTCTGTGGGAGGAAACCGGAGCACCTGGAGGAAATCCACGCAGACACAGGGAGAACATGCAAACTCCACACAGACAGCCATCCAATGGCAGAATCGATCCCAGGTCCTTGGCTCTGTGAGGCAACGATGTTAACCACTGAGCCAGCATGCTGACCCACGCGGGGAGAGTTCTGGATGTCCGCCTCCACCCGTTTATTTGATCCCAGTAAAAGATGAATCAAATCAGAGAACTGTTACAGCAACAAAGGAGGCCTTTTGGCCCACCATTTCTGTGTTGGCTTTTTGCAACAGCTGCTCAGTAGGTCCCAGCGGGACCTTTACTTGGTCTCGTTCTGAATCTGTGAGTTCAGAACCTTAGACTGGAACGCCCACTCACTTAGAACTGCCAACCAATCAAAGGCTGGCATCTCCCTGACGTTTATCAGTGCCACCTTGAAGATTCAGGATTGAAGAGGGAGCCAGGCATAGGAGAGCCATGCTGGGGAGTGGTGTAAGAGGTTTCAGCAGGAGGGAGAAAGGCTGGGGGTCACTGGGACTTCCATCAGACACTGCCCACAGTGTTCAAGGATATAAGCTGCAGAAAGATTTAGACAGTTTAGGAGAGTGGTCCAGGAAATGGCTGATGAAATTCAATGTGAGTAAATGTGAGGTTTTGCACTTTGGAAAAAAGAATACAGGCATGGAGTATTTTCTAAATGGTGAGAAAATTCGCAAAGCAAAAGTACAAAGGGATCTGGGAGTGTTGGTCCAGGATTCTCTAAAGGTTAACTTGCAGGTAGAGTCTGTGATTAAGAAAGCAAATGTAATGTTGTCGTTTATCTCAAGTGGGTTGGAATATAAAAGCAGCGATATGCTCCTGAGGCTTTATAAGGCTCTAGTTAGGACCCATTTAGAATACTGTGTCCAATTTTGGGCCCCACACCTCAGGAAGGACATGCTGGCGCTGGAGCGTGTCTAGTGGAGATTCACACAGATGATCCCTGGAATGGTAAGTTTAACGTTTGATGAATGGCTAAGGATCCTGGGATTGTACTCATTAGAGTTTAGAAGGTTGAGGGGAGATCTAATAGAAACTTACAAGATAATGTATGGCTTAGAAGGGGTGGACGCTAGGAAGTTGTTTCCTTTAGGCGGGGAGACTAGGACCCGTGGGCACAGCCTTAAAATTAGAGGGGATAAATTTAAAAATGAAATGAGACGACATTTCTTCAGCCAAAGAGTGGTGGGCCTGTGGAATTCATTGCCATGGAGTGCAGTGGAGGTCGGGATGTTGGATGCCTTCAAGGCAGAGCTTGATAAATTCTTGATCTCAGAAGGAATCAAGGGCTATGGGGAGAGTGCAGAGAAGTAGAGTTGAAATGCCCATCAGCCATGATTTAAATGGCGGAGTGGACTTGATGGGCCGAATGGCCTTACTTCCACTCCTATGTCTTATTGTCTTATGGTCTTATGAATGCCTTTGAACAAAGGACCTCTCCCCACCCCACCTCTTGAACCTACATATTCACCTGTCATGCTCCTTGCATGGCACAATCTCTGATTGCTCAATACCTACTAGTGGCCATTAATTGGGCACAAGCCTTCCCGGGTTCAACTCAACTGGGGGCGAAGTAAGTAGGTGGTGGGAGCACTCTCCCACTTGATTAAATGCCCCTGCCCACCAAGTTGTGCACAGGGGAAGGTACAACATTCTGCTCACGGTTACTTCTGCAATGTGGGACATGGGGTGGCCAACATGTACACAGCAAGATCCCATAGACTGCAATCTGCTTTACTGATGTTAGTTGAAGGATAGTTATTGGCCAGGAAACTACATGGGTATATTTCTCTGCTGTGGGACATTACCCCCATCTGCCTGAGAGAGCAGGTGAGTCCCGTTTATCAGCTCAGCTGAGAGATACCCCATCCAGTGTAGTCCATTCCCAGTCCTCACTGAAACATCAGTCTGGATTCTGTGCACAGCTCCCTGGAGTGGGAGCAGGAGTGTGTTTCCTATGGAGAACGAAAGCTCCCTCAGGTTCAGGGGCAGGGTGGTTCCTTTGCTGCTGTGCTGGGACATGAAGGGATAAGTTGAATTTTCAGAAATAGGAAACAGCATTAAAATATTTCAATGCGAGAGAGGATCATAAAGACGCATGCTCGAAGAATACAGCACTGATCCTGTTAACGAAACCCAAACACATTTTAAGCCAGTACTAGTTAATGCACCTCATTTCTTACATGCAAAATGTAATTAAAATATTTATATCAGGGAAAAAATGCCATCAAGTCACTAATGTACAGTGATTCTTCAAAACTGTCCTGAAATTAAATGAATGTCTTTTAATTACTGAAGCCCAGATGAGAAGGATCATTCTCAGTGGCCACGGTCTAAGCAATCTCCTGGCTACAGGAGGAAGGGGAAATGCCTGGTCCATTATCATTCCGCATGGCACTTTAAGCTTGGAGACATAATCTGCAGAATGTAGAGAAACACATATCTTCACTTCATCGTTCCCCTGCGCTCAGATTATTCGTTCCTCCTTGCTGTCTACGTACTCAGTGTGGTTCCAAGCAATGCGCTCCTCCAGGACTTTCCGGGATTCTGTGTTGCACTTTTGTTTGACCCATTCCTGGCTGAGTGGCTGACGCTCCCACCGACGCCAAATCCCCACTTTAGGATTTGAGCTCTGACAATGTCAGACTTGTCACTACCGAGGCTATGTTACATTGTCAGCGATGCCAATTGTCAGATGACACATCAATCAGGGGCTCTATCTCCACTTTTAGGTGGCATCAAAGATCCTATGACAATTAAAAGGCACAGGAGTTCTCCCCTGTAAATTGGGCCAATAATTACTTCTCAGACAACTTCATTAAAACGCCATATTTTCTTTGAATGGATTTTGCTAAACATGATGGTCTGCTTTTCTAAAAGGCTCCAAACTTACATAAACTCTTCTCACTGAAGCTGCAGTGATTTCTTTCTCTCCATTCTCAAAGATCTCTGCACTGTCCTCCCTTCCATCGATACTAATCCTTCATTTCCTTTCTGAGGGTGAGCATATTTGTGGTTAGCACATTGATACATTCTCCCAGTATTTCCAATGCCTGTTGTCTCTCTGTTAGTATTCTCTGTGCTTATTGGGCCTGGTCCTCTGGTGACTTTGACTTCTGAACCCTTTTTTGCTCTGTTGTAGAAAGGTCAGACTGGGATCTGAGCAGTGTCCTTTAACTCAATGGTGTGATCTTTGGTTGGGATTTTCACTCTATCCTTAGCTTTTGACTTAAATGTAATGAGCATTTTTCAATATCGACGTCATTCCCTGATTTTCTTACTAAAAAACGGGTAAATAATGAACTTGCAGAAATGACTAGCATATGACAATTTGTCTCCCACTTCCCAACCTCCGGAATTTCTGTTCAAACGGAACTATTTGACTCCTGGTTTACCCCTGTACTATGAGCTTAATTAGGTTATGATCTCTGACAGTGAGTTTTACTGATGGCCATTAACACCGAGTAGAAGCTTCAGTACAGCAGTTAATATGTCATGTGTACTGTCCTCATGTTAAAGTGTATTACTGCTAAATTAAAGATGTCTCAATGCTTCTGTAGCTGAAAAGTCTGTAGCACTTTGAGCACCATGATTTAGAAGTTGCTTTGTGGAGCACCTACACTCGGGTCGTGACATACAACTGCATCTCCCAGTCGCAAACTGCTTCAACTCCCCCTCCCACTCCTTGGACGACATGTCCATCCTGGGCCTCCTCCAGAGCCACAACGATGCCATCCAAATGCTGGAGGAACAGCGCCTCATATTCTACTTGGGAACCCTGCAGTTCAATGGTGCCAATGTGGACTTTACAAGCTTCAAAATCTCCCCACCACCCGACCTCATCCCAAGACCAGCCCAGCTTGTCCTCGCCTTCTTGATCTGTTCATCTTTTCTCCCACCTATCTGTTCCTCTCACCTCACTGACCTACCCCCATCCCAACTCCCTACCTACACTCCCCTCTAATGGCTCCATCCCTGTCTCCTTGACCTGTCTGTCTTCTCTACAGCTATCTGCTCTTCTACCCACCTTCCATCATTGCTTCCCCCACTCTCTACTTATTTCAGAATCCCCTTCCCCTCCCCCATTCCTGGGTCCAAACCCGAAATGTCAGCCTTCCTGCTCTTCTGGTGTTACTTGGACTGCTGTGTTCATCCAGCTCTACACCTTGTTATCTCAGACTCCAGCATTGGCAGTTCCTACTATCTCTGTATGACTTAGAGATGGATCACTTTATATTGAACTCGCTAACCACCAAACCAGCAGTGTGGAAATAGCTGGGAAATTGGGAGCCTATTGTTAATAGGACTCACTGTCTTTCCTTCACACTGTTTCTGAAAACAGAAGCAAGGAATATTGGGACATCAGAAACTCAATAAACTTGCAGTCTATCTGTAGAGCCAATTGGAATGAATTTTCTCACTTTTACACTGAGACCCTTTCTCTCAAGGAAGCAGCATGGTCCTCACAGGGAGAACAACACCCAGCCCCTCTCTGGACTGGACCTCTACTTCCATCTTATCTGCAAACCTTTACACTGTAGAACACTCATGTTCCAAACTTATAGCCACCTTGTGTGTCGGACTACATCATTGTTAATGAGTGCTTACTGTTCTGGAGGTAAAGGTTCCTATAACCGATGGGTCTTACAAGGTAGTATTCACATCCACGCATCCGTCCAATGCTGAATTCAGAAGAGGCGATGGCACAGTGGTATTATTGATTGACTTGGAAATCTCGAGAACCAGGTAATGTTCTCGGGACTGAGTGCAAGTCCATTGGCGGATGGCAAATATAATCTAGAACTGGGGATTCTATAATCACTGCTGCAAGGACTTAACAGTTCACTAATGTCCTTTAGGGAAGGAATCAGCTGTCCTACATGTGAGTCCAGACCCACAGTGGGATTCACTCTTTGGATAGCTCTTACTGCTTCCTGAAATTGTCTCAAACCAGTAAAAAATCTCTCAAAAGGAATGAAACTAACCTGGCCAGCTACATTGGCCTAGGAACCAGAAAAGACAAAGGCGGGAACGGCCCTATCGACCCTGCAAAATCCTCCTCACTAACCATCTGGCAGTAAGTGCCAAAATGGAGAGATCTGTCTCACAGACTAGTTAAACAACAGCCTGACACCATCATACTCACAGAATCATTCAATGCAGACAATGTGCGAAGGGACCAAGACAGCTGCCCTGAGACAGAGCCTTGTGCAACCCAGGAGCTGACCCTGAGCAGGCAGAGTCCTTGCTACTGTTTTTCAGCACTGTAATGGTTATTGCTCGCGCACCCTGCAATGCAAACCTGTGCTCCCTCAGAATCCCTCAAGAGGATCGGAGAGATACCGTGAGCGGGTTCATGAAGTGTTGACAAATTTTAGACCCAATGCCCATGGATGTGGGCAACATGTGTTTAGTGCCTGTGGATTGTGTTCAGGGATTGGGGCTGAGCAACCTGGAGGCTGCTAACAGCCAACAGTGAGTTGAAATTGTTAAATACTTGCTTAGACTGCCACTCTAGCACAGTGGCTCAGTGGTTAGCACCGCAGCCTCACAGCGCCAGGGACCTGGGTTCGACTTCAACCTCGGGCAACTGTCTGTGCAGAGTTTGCACATTCTCCCCATGTCTGCGTGGGTTTCCTCTGGGTGTCCCGATTTCCTCCCACGTCCAAAGATGTGCAGGCTAGGTGAATCGGCCATGCTAAATTGCCCGTAGTGTTCAGGGGTGTGTGGGTTATAGGGGGATGGGTCTGGGTGGGATTCTCCAAGGGTCAGTGTGGACTTGTTGGGCCGAGGGTCTGTTTCCACACTGTAGGGAATCTAATCTAATCTAATAATCTGCCAGTAATAATGGGAACTGCAGATGCTGGAGAATCCAAGATAATAAAATGTGAGGCTGGATGAACACAGCAGGCCCAGCAGCATCTCAGGAGCACAAAAGCTGACGTTTCGGGCCTAGACCCTTCATCAGAGAGGGGGATGGGGTGAGGGTTCTGAAATAAATAGGGAGAGAGGGGGAGGCGAACCGAAGATGGAGAGAAAAGAAGATAGGTGGAGAGGAGAGTATAGGTGGGGAGGCAGGGAGGGGGTAGGTCAGTCCAGGGAAGACGGACAGGTCAAGGAGGTGGGATGAGGTTAGTAGGTAGGAGATGGAGGTGCGGATTGGGGTGGGAGGAAGGGATGGGTGAGGAAGAACAGGTTAGGGAGGCAGAGACAGGTTGGACTGGTTTTGGGATGCAGTGGGTGGAGGGGACGAACAGGGCTGGTTTTGGGATGCGGTTGGGGAAGGGGAGATTTTGAAGCTGGTGAAGTCCACATTGGTACCATTGGGCTGCAGGGTTCCCAAGCGGAATATGAGTTGCTGTTCCTGCAACCTTCGGGTGGCATCATTGTGGCACTGCAGGAGGCCCATGATGGACATGTCATCTAAAGAATGGGAGGGGGAGTGGAAATGGTTTGCGACTGGGAGGTGCAGTTGTTTATTGCAAACCGAGCGGAGGTGTTCTGCAAAGCGGTCCCCAAGCCTCCACTTGGTTTCCCCAATGTAGAGGAAGTCACACTGGGTACAGTGGATAATCTGCCATATCTATTTCCTTGGAGAATTCGGTCAGATAGGAAGCTGCATAGTATTAAGGCTGGATAATTTTCCTAGACCTGGAAACCTCAGGAACAATTTAACTCAGAGAATTCAGGGGTTCTGCTGAAATTAAGTAACTAAATACTCAGGAACTGCCAGCCTATTAACTAAACTGCCTAACACATGCGTAATTATTAAACTGACTCCATCCTTATCTCAAAGTTCTGGAGCTGAGATGACTGATGCCCAACGACCATGACCATCTTCCTATTTGCCAGGTATGACTCCAACCTGTGGGTAGTTTTCCCTCTGATTCCCATTGATTCCAGTTTTGCTTGGGATCCTTGATGCCACTTGCTCAGATGCAGCTTTGAAATCAAGGGCTGTCATTCTCACCTCACCTCTGGAACCGAACTCTTTTATCCATGTTTGAACCGAAGCTGCAACGAGTCCAGGAGTTGAGTGGTCCTGGCAGAGCCCAAACTGGGCATTGGTAAACATTCCAAGAGATGTCTGAACAAGTTTTGTAGAGGGTAGTGAATGATACCAAATCACTTTGTGTTTCTCATGTCACTGAAAATATCAAACACTCTTCTTTCCCTGTAACTCACATCAAATTCCATTTAGTCAAAATCTTTCTTTTGAATCCATTATATTTAATTCTGAATCCAAACTCATGGCTTTGAATATTAAAACTAAAAAATTGTATGTGCTAAGTGTTGTGTAATACTTGTTCTAATTAAAAACTGTTCTGTACTACAACCATCAATTAGATTACAGCTTTAGAATTGGAGAGTTCTGTGTGGGGTTCAGGCAGAAATGTGTCTGTGAAGTGGTACGGAATTCTCCACAGCTCCTTTGTCATTCATTTATTCTCTGCTGTAGTTGCAGAATTCCAGAACACTTTGCCAATTTCCAGATGTCCAAATTCTAAAATCAACCCTTTTCTCACCTTATGCTGCCCAACTGGAAGATTGTTCCAAGCCTAATATTTCGAATCCATGGCTATCCCTCTGTTTCTGATCTACTCACTGAATATTTCCTGGGGGAAGTGGTCACATTGCTAAGATTGTAAAATGTATTACTTTGTAGACGCGCAATGAAATAAGCTGTGATATAGAGACGAACAAATTAATTATTTTCGTCAACAACTTATCGAATTTCTGATTTAAAATAACAGTGCCTAGAAAAATAATTTAACAGGTTTAACCCTCTCAGCAGACACTTCAAAATGAAATATAAATAGAGTTATATCCTCAGCCGTGTTTGTAAAGTTCCTGTTTCAAACTGGAAGCATTTTGTGTGAATATCTGGAGTCAGGCTGAAGCTGGGGTCCATATTACTGTTTTATTAAAACACACAGAAGCTTTGTTCCATGCCCATCAATGTTAAACAGTGTAAATATTCCACCCAACACCTTATTGCTTTCATTCAAATAGAACAAGATGGTCTGTCGAAGTTCACAACTTGTTTACAAAGCTTAACCATAGCAACTTGTAGTGACATGGAAATCTTGTGAGAAAGACAACATCTTAAAAAGGGGTCAGTTGAGTCTTTGTCCTATAAAATATGATGCATTATATAAGTAAGTATACCTTTCATCATCATAAATAGAATGATGGAAACATAGTCCTGGTTTTTCCAATGACTAGATGCACATGGGGACCCTGCAGACTCCCCACACAAGGAGACTCTGAGGGAGTGGGCTGAGGAGTTTGGATTTTCTCCTGGTTAATTCCCCTGGACCTGGAAACTTCTGAAAGTCTTTATTTAACTCACAGAATTCAGGGGTTCTGATGAAATTAAGTAAATGAATGGAATCACAGCTCATCACTTTCTGAGGGACCTCTGACCAAAATCTCTTCTCAGTAATGAAGAGCTTTCCTTCTGTGAAAAAAGAAGCGGCAGAGTGTGAAAATCCAGCTCTTAATTTCTTTAAGATTTGCTTATCAGTTCCTTCATCGTTGTGAAATGATTCATTTCCACAAAGGAATGGCTCACCCGTCCAAAGTTATAGTTCCAATTTTAATTTTACCTTAAAATATGAGAAAATAAACCTGTCTGCATGTAAAAGGAATCAGTGCCCACTATTTCACACTCTCTCTTCACATGAACCTGAGGTTGATCTTTACTGCATATGGGCTGCACCTCACCACCTTCTTTCTTCACACAGATGTTAACGTTAGGGCTAGGGTTAGGGTTAGGGTCAGGGCTAGGATCAGGGTCAGGGTCAGGGTCAGGATCAGGGTTAGGGTTAGGGTTAGGGTTAGGGTCAGGGTCAGGGCTAGGATCAGGGGTAGGGCTAGGGCTAGGATCAGGGTTAGGGTTAGGGTTAGGGTTAGGGTGTGGGTGATAGGGTTAGGGTTAGAGTTCGGACTGGGATCAGGGTTAGGATCAGGGTTAGGGTTAGGGTTAAGGTTCGTCACCCGTGATAGGGTTATGGTCAGGGTGATGGTCAGGTTGAGGGTCAGAGTGACGGTCAGGCTGAGGTTCAGGAAGAGGTTCAGCGTGAGAGCTAAGGTGAGGGTTTGTTTAGTCTTATGGTTAGGCTTACGGTTGGGACTAAAGTTAATGTGAATGTTAGGATTAGGGTTAGGGTTCGGGTTCACTTTTGGTTTCGGGTCAGTGTTACAGTGAACTGACAGTCCATTGTTTGATTGACAATTCCCAGTGATTATAAATTCTTTGAAGTGAGACTATTGGTATAAACGCTTGCCCTTTTTTTAATCAAACAATCAACTGTCAGTTCACTGTAACACTGACCTGAAACCTAATGGGAACTGCAGATGCTGGAGAATCCGAGATAAAAAGTGTGGAGCTGGATGAACACAGCAGGCCCAGCAGCATCTCAGGAGCACAAAAGCTGACGTTTCGGGCCTAGACCCTTCATCAGAAAAGGGGGATGGGGAAAGGATTCTGAAATAAATAGGGAGAGAGGGAGAGATGGGCCAAAGATGGATACAGGAGAAGATAGGTGGAGAGGAGAGTATGGGTGGGGAAGTAGGGAGGGGATAGGTCAGTCCAGGGAAGACGGACAGGTCAAGGGGGCGGGATGAGGTTAGCAGGTAGGAAACGGAGGTGCGGCTTGAGGTGGGAGGAGGGGATAGGTGAGAGGAAGAACAGGTTAGGCAGGCGGGGATAGGCTGGGCTGGTTTTGGGACGCAGTGGGGGAAGGGGAGATTTTGAACCTGGTGAAATCCACATTGATGCCATTGGACTGCAGGGTTCCTAAGCGGAATATGAGTTGTTGTTCCTGCAACATATGGGTGGCATCATTATGGCATGATCATCAGTACAATATCACCATGCAAGTTTAGGCATAAGATTCATTCAGCACATGGACTGTGGGCCTTTGTTGAAGTAACTCAGAACTAATCTATTCTTATCCCACAGTCCTGTATCACTCCCCAAAATAATCCCATTGCTCCAGGCTCTCATCAAATTCCTTTATCATTCCCAAAATAATCCCACTTTCCAATTGTCTCCCCATAGCCCTGTATCAACCTCAAACTGATCCCACTGTGCTGTGCTTTACTAACAGTCCCAAATTTTACTCTTTATATCAAAAGAATATTCATTTGATATTCTTAAAAGTACAGCCATTCCTTTTAGTACCTCTCCAAATGAGGAAATTTGCTCTAACCTCCCTCCACTCTCAGTGAGATTTCTAAAAATGAATTTTCTCACCTTTGAGAAAAATAGATCAGCTCTCTTTGTTGTCAAATCCCTGTATACATATTTAAAAACCTCTAAATAAACATACGCTGAGCCTTTTCTGCTTCGATTACAAGATCACAAGCCTCACATTGTAGCTGACATTTTCCGTGCGGATATAATCTTGGTGAATCTTCCCAATCCACATTCTGTGGTGGGAATGCCCTTCCTGTGGAACTAACCAGATATCCAGGAGGACATTACTGACACTGATCCAAAACCAGACGTTTCCTCTCACCCTGGGCAGGAGCAGCTGATTAAAGACGAGTTCGTGATTTTGTTACACTCAGTGTATTACCTCCAACCATGTGAAAGAGAATAGCAAGCCCCCGAGCACCATGGTAAATTGCGTAAGATTTCACATTACGGATTTTCTGTGCTCTCTCGCTCTCTCTCTCTCTCTCTCTCTCTCTCTCTAACAACAAGCTATGATCAATCATTTGCTTTTGAGCAATGTTTTGCTGGGCATGTATACGTCAGGATTCACATTTCCCGCAAGCCAGGATTCACATTGCCTGGAAGTCAGGATTCACATTGCCATGAAATCAGGATTCACGTTACCCTGAAGTCAGGATTCACATTACCCTGAAGTCAGGATTCACGTTACCCTGAAGTCAGGATTCACATTACCCTGAAGTCAGGATTCACATTGCCTGGAAGTCAGGATTCACTTTACCCTGAAGTCAGGATTCACATTAGCCTGAAGTCAGGATTCACATTGCCTGGAAGTCAGGATTCACATTGCCATGAATTCAGGATTCACATTACACTGAAGTCAGGATTCACATTACACTGAAGTCAGGATCCACATTACCCTGAAGTCAGGATTCACATTACACTGAATTCAGGATTCACATTACCCTGAAGTCAGGATTCACGTTACCCTGAAGTCAGGATTCACATTAGCCTGAAGTCAGGATTCACATTAGCCTGAAGTCAGGATTCACATTGCCATGAATTCAGGATTCACATTGCACTGAAGTCAGGATCCACATTACCCTGAAGTCAGGATTCACATTACCCTGAAGTCAGGATTCACATTGCCCGGGAGTCAGGATTCACATTGCCATGAAATCAGGATTCACGTTACCCTGAAGTCAGGATTCACATTACCCTGAAGTCAGGATTCACATTGCCTGGAAGTCAGGATTCACATTAGCCTGAAGTCAGGATTCACATTAGCCTGAAGTCAGGATTCACATTGCCATGAATTCAGGGTTCACATTACACTGAAGTCAGGATCCACATTACCCTGAAGTCAGGATTCACATTACCCTGAAGTCAGGATTCACATTGCCCGGAAGTCAGGATTCACATTGCCATGAAATCAGGATTCACGTTACACTGAAGTCAGGATTCACATTACCCGGGAGTCAGGATTCACATTGCCATGAAGTAAGGATTCACATTACACCGAATTCAGGATTCACATTACCCTGAAGTCAGCATTCACATTACCCTGAAGTCAGGATCCACATTGCCCTGAAGTCTGGATTTACATTACCCTGAAGTCTGGATTCACATTACCCTGGAGTCAGGATTCACATTGCCATGAAGTCAGGATTCACATCACACTGAATTCAGGATTCACATTACCCTGAAGTCAGGATCCACATTACCCTGAAGTCAGGATTCACATTACGCTGAAGTCTGGATTCACATTACCCTGGAGTCAGGATTCACATTACCCTGGAGTCAGGATTCACATTACCCGGGAGTCAGGATTCACATTGCCGTGAAGTCAGGATCCACATTACCCTGAAGTCAGGATTCACATTACACTGAATTCAGGATCCACATTACCCTGAAGTCTGGATTTACATTGCCCTGAAGTCTGGATTCACATTGCCCTAGACAGCCCAGAGTGAGAAAAACAGTGAGAGAGAGGGAGGGAAGTGAAACTAAGACGGATATTGAGGTAGAAAGATAAAGGAAGAGAGTGAGAATGAGTGACAGACGGACAGAAATTAAATGTAAGAAAGAATCACAGAGAAAGACCCAAAAAGAGAAGCTGCGGGACAAAGATTGAAAAAAATCAAGTCAAGAGATTTGAGTATGATGCGGAGCCAGTGAAGGAGGAAGAGTGTAAAAATAAGCTTATAAGAATGAGAGGAAGAGCAAGAGTTTGACAGAAGAAATTGAGACTGTCAGATTATCCAGAGCTAGATTTAAAACCAGGTTCCAGAAGATAACGGATAATGTTTGAACTAATGTTACCCCGTTCCCATCACAATAATATGTAGTGCTCAGAGAAAAAAAATACTATTTCATATGAAGAAATAATATTACAACAGTGCGTGATATTCGACCATGTTGATAATAAGATAACTGGTAACAGCTCTCTTTTGTGACTGGTGAGTCACTGTAGGTATTTAATTTGGTTTGTGCTGGCTATTAATCAACCACGTCCAACAGAATAGAGGAATCCTTTTTATCTATTGACAGCTATCCAGCAAGGTTATGATAAGCATGAAAAATATCTAGCCCAACAGGCACATTATTTCAGATTGTCACGTTTCGCTTTGCAGCAACAGACAGCATCTCTTGTGTAAGCCTGCATCACTCACATTGTAAAACTATCAGCAATCAAAGCCACACAACAGCTCCTTTTGTATATCACAGCCCTGTCGATTTGTTCAAGACATATTCTAGTAAATTTAGTTAAAGAAGCTGACAGTAAGTAGCACAGAAGGAAATTAGATGCCATATTTATTTGTTCAGGGGTTGTATGATAGTGACAGCTTGGGTGGCACTAATGGGTTATTAAAGGGATACTGTCACGAGGCAGGAAATTTTGGTCTGCAAAGCTTGATCCCAGCCAAAGGCCAATTCAGGAATATCTGACATGGTGACACCTGGTATCATGAAACTGTTTGGAAACAAATTCAAATTTCATGATTCAAACTATTGAAAAATAGTTTTAAAATAAAGAAGGGATCACATTTTTATAACATCTTTCATGATCTCTAGAAATTCCAAAGCACTGTGTAACCAATTAAGCGGAGTCACTATTGCAATGTAGAAAATGGAGCAAACAATCTATGCTCAACAAGATCCAACAAACAAATTAAATAGTGGCTGGATAACCTGCTCTTTGTGATCCTGCAGCAAAGATATCACACCTGTCTTCGCTGTTCGCCATTGGCTCCTATTTCAAGTGGGCCAAAATTTTAAAATTCTCAGCCTTACATTTGAACTCTAATATTGTCCCACCTCATACTACAATCTTCTGAGTTCTCTGACACTTCACATACACCATCTTCCACATCCCTATTTGCTTTGTGTCACCATTGGTAGCCATGTCACCGACAACTTTATCCTGATAGTTCTTGGTTTCTCATGGGACTAAGGCATTGCTGGAAAAAACACAGCTCTTAACTGCCCCTAGTTGCCTTTGAGAAGGTCGGGGCGAGCTTCCTTCTTTCACTGCTGTAAGTAGACCCTCAATGCTATTAGGGAGAGAGTTCCAGAAATTTGACCCAGCTCCAGTAAAGAAAATAGTCAGGATGGTGAGAGGCTTGGAGGTGAACTTACGGGTTAGGGTTTGGGTTAGGGTTAAGGCTAAGGTGAGAGTAAGGGTGAGGGTGAAGGTGAGGGCTGTATGTACCTGCAGTCCTTATCCATCTAGATGGTAGAGATTGCAGGTTTGGGGAGGGATGGTGAAGGAGCCTTGGTAAATTAGTTTAGGCATCCTGTGAAAGGTGCACATTGCTGCTCCTGTGTGTCTGTGGTGAAGAGGCTGATTGGTAAAGGTTGTAGATTGGATGCTGATCAAGTGAGCTGGCTTTGTCCCTCCTCAAACTCAGCTCCTTGGCTAAGCATTTTGTTCCTGCTCTGAGTGTCTCCTTATCTGACACTGTGTCAAATTTTGTTTACAGTATAGTTGTCAAATGCCCTGAGATGTTTTAAGTTACAATGTAAATTACAGGTTCACATAATAGTAAAGATAGAGCTGGCAGGCCAATCCACTTACCATTCCTGGACCAGCTCTGAGCTCGAACTGTCCATTTGGTCACACTTCCCTACAGTTTCTCTATAACTCTACCAAGAATATCTTGCCTTCAGATATTTATGCAATCACCTTTGAGCATAACTATTGGATTTGTTGCCATTACCCTTTCAGGCAGAAGGTTGTGGGTCACACTAATTGACTGTGCTTTCTCAGGTCACCTTCTCATTTCAGTAACCTGATGTCTGCAACCTTCATGCTACAGGAAACAATTACTTGTTATTTGTTTTATCACAAACCCTCATAATTGTAAATAACTTTATCAAATCTCCCTTTAAGCTTTTTTGCTGTAACGGGAACATTTCCAGTTTCTCCAGTCTTCCCACATTTGCTGAAGGCCCCTACCTTTTGCCCTTCTGTAGTGAATTGCCTTGGCAACCTCCTCGGACTTAGGTATCCTTCTGAAGGATTTGGGCTGTCGATTGAACATAATATTTCAAATTATACCAGGTTAGAGATTTCAGAAACATGAAGGACAACACTCTTGTCTGTGTACTCAGCTCCTCTGTTAATAAAGCAACAATCTAACATACCTGCACCCGGAGTTCAAATAAGGAGGAAGCTGCAGGAAGAGGCTTATTGACAAATAGTTCACTGTAAATTGGTGATTATTAATTGGTAGGAGCCTGGGTGTGGAAACATCCGACTGTGGTTTTTCTTATTGTACCAGGCTGCGCACAAAGAAAGTTTCCTGTCATCCTACTCTTATGAAGATCACATTCTGCACTTTAATTAAACTGTTGAAATACCTCATCACAAAGAATCCTCACTCAAGAAGATTTATTAATTCTTCTGCCCCAAGGCTTAGAGTTGTATCTCCTCCATAAGTTGCAATATAAAGGTCGCTCCATGCTTAACCTCTGAAGCAGTAAATATGTCTGCCAGCTGTACACGTTACACCTTCAAATATCTTGAAGAGTATGGCTGTAACTGGGTCCAGCTCAAACGTAGTTCATTCTGGAATGGTGCTGTGAAACCCAGCTGTTGAATTGCCCAGCCAATACATTCATTTGTGTTGTTGAATTAAATCCTGGCTCTCAGTTGCTTTGGGTTTAGCGGTGAAAGGGTAACCCTAAACTTAAATCTAAAACTAAATCTAACTTTAACCCTAAACTTCACGGTCAGCCGAACCCTAGTACTCACCATATATTTAACTCTAACCCTAACCATGACACTAACGTTAACTCTAACCCTAACCCCTAATGTCTGCAAGAATGAGAGGTGGCCTGATAGAAATTAAAGCAGATTGAAATTTTCTCATTTTCACAGGGCATGTCAGGGCGAATATCCAGAGTAAACTCCCCCTTGTTGGTGAGTCTGGAGCCAGAACGAAATTCTCAGGATAAAGTACAGGACATTTAAAACTGAGATGAGGAAAATATTCTTCACTTTTAGGGAGGTGAATCTTTTGAAGTGTCTGGTCCGAAGGTCTATAGGGGCTCAACAACTGAGGAGTTTCAACACAGATATTGACAAGCTTTTGGAGACTATGTGCACTAAGGGTATAGAGATAGTGCAGGAAAATGGCACTGAAAACATCAGATCTGACGTAATTGAATGGTAGGGCAGTCTCAATGGACTGAATGCACCTCTTTGTGTGCTCCGGCCAGAATACACAAAGCCCTTGAGCTGTTTTAAAACAGTGGAATGTCTGCTAAAAACTCCTGAAACTCTCAGTACAATAGATGACCATTTAAATCAGTCCTTTAAAGTCTTCTTTACTGTTCATAAAACCATCAAGATAAGCTAAACCATTATCCCAATGACTGCTAAAATAACAATCCACGCTGCTAAATCCATTACAGGAATTTGCAACTCAGCCAAGCATTCATAATGCCATTCCATTGCGCAGCTCCAAAAACAAATCTTCCAGATATGAATAATGAATGCCTTTACTTACATTTAAGCTTAAAAACAGAAAAAGAAGTATGTGAATTCTCAACAAACTAAAAGATTAAAATTACAGAGGAAAATTAATAGTGAAATGTGAATACCATGGCGGAAGTGTCGGAGGCTGATGCGTTGTATCCGGAGGTTGGTGGGGTGGTATGTGAGGACTAGGGGGATTCCCTTAGGGCAGTTATTGCGGGGGCAGGGTGTGAGGGATGAGGTGAGGGAAATGCGGGAGACACAGTCTAGGGCATTCTCGACCACTTTGGGGGGGATGTTGCAGTCCTTGAAGAACGAGGACATCTGGGACCTCCGACACTTTCACCATCTACAATCCGACCCCACCGCTAAAGACATTTTTCCATCTCCACCCTTGTCTGCCTTCCGGAGAGACCCCTCGCTCCGGGACTCTGTTGTCTGCTCCACACTCCCCTCCAACCCCACCACACCTGGCAACTTCCCCTGCAACTGCAGGAAGTGTTACACTTGCCCCCACACGACCTCCCTCACCCCTTCCCAGGCCCCAAGATGACTTTCCACATCAAGCAGATGTTCACCTGCACATCTGCCAATGTGGTATACTGCATCCGCTGTACACAGTGTGGCTTCCTCTACATTGGGGAAGCCAAGAGGAGGCTTGGGGGCAGCTCTGCAGAACACCTACACTTGGTTCACAATAAACAACTGCACCTCCCAGTCGCAAACCATTTTAACTCCCCCTCCCATTCTTTAGATGACATGTCCATCATGGGCCTCCTGCAGTGCCACAATGATGCCACCCGAAGGTTGCAGGAACAGCAACTCATATTCCGCTTGGGAACCCTGCAGCCTAATGGTATCAATGTGGACTTCACCAGCTTCAAAATCTCCCCTTCCCCCACTGCATCCCAAAACCAGCCCAGCTCGTCCCCACCTCCCTAAACTGTTCTTCCTCTCACCTATCCCCTTTTCCAACCTCAAGCCACACCTCCATTTCCTATCTACTAACCTCATCCCGCCTCCTTGCCCTGTCCGCCCCCCATACTGACCTATCCCCTCCCTACCTCCCCTCCTCTACTCTCCTCTCCACCTATCTTCTCCTCTATCCATCTTCGGTCCGCCTCCCCCTCTGTCCCTATTTATTCCAGAACCCTCTCCCCATCCCCCTCTCTGATGAAGGGTCTAGGCCCGAAACATCAGCTTTTGTGCTCCTGAGATGCTGCTTGGCCTGCTGTGTTCATCCAGCTTCACACTTTGTTATCTTGGATTTTCCAGCATCTGCAGTTCCCATCATCTCTCCCCCCTCAATTTTCATCTTTCTAATGAAAATAATCCTAAACTATTCAAGCTCTCTTCATAGCTAGCACCCTCCATACCAGGCAACATCCTGGTGAACCTCCTCTGCACTCTCTCCAAAGCATCCACATCCTTTTGGTAATGTGGGGACCAGAACTGTACACATTACTCCAAATGTGGCCGAACCAAAGTCCTATACAACTGTAACATGACCTGCCAACTCTTGTACTCAATACAATGCATCTTCTAATGCCTCTATTTCTGCTTATGCCACTCTAGACCTAACTTTCTAAGGAAAATCCTAGAAACGTTTAACTTAGCAAATGGCAGTTAAATACAATGAGTGGAGTTGTCAACACCTTTTGAATTTACTTGCCAAAAGATTTCCAATTCCAGACTAGAATTCTCCCCAGGTCTGCGTTCTCATGAGCCTTGCCATTGATCAAAACAGGGCCAACTCCATGAAAATAGCTGCATGCCTTAGGTACCCACCTTTGCAATACAGCTGGCAGAGGGCAGGACTGCTGCGATACTAACTCAACGTCCACCCCTTTCCTATATTTATTAAAATAGCCTGTGACATGAATGGGGTGGGACCATTACATTCTGGATCTACACATTTCCATTTCTACCTGCTGGGCGTGTGTTGCTCCACATAGGAGACTGAAGAGCCAGCTACAAGGTTTGTAACCTCCTGCTGTGACTGTGATGGCCTGACAAGAGTTGGAGAGATTCCCGTGATACTGCTGATCTGCTTGGCCGGGGGGAATTTCTGGAGCCTGCTTGTCGTCTCCAGATTACAAGTGTTGATCAGGACAACCATGAGGGTCAGGCACAATCATTGTGTCATGAAGTAATGAAAAGGGGGGAAATTAAATACAGTGAGAAACAGAATGAAATATCAACAAACACATCTGAGATGTGAGAGTTTTTTCAAAGTTAACCTTAACTACGGTGCAATCCAAACAGAAATTTGAATACGATAACTTCAGATAAATTTACTTTACTCAAAACAAAATCATTCTCTGCATTTCTGTTGAAAATATTCTTATAACATCTTTCTGCTGATCATATCATTATTAGCTCAAGCAGTAGAATTACCTTCCAGTGAGTTTTGAGAAGATTTGTAGTTATTAAACTCAAGGCTCCATAAACAGAGATGTGATCCTTTATCATTTTATACACCTCAATGAAATCCCCTTTCCTCATTCTGCAAACTAAAATGGATCAATGTATATTCCTCTACATTAAGTTTCATTTGCCATGTCTGCCAATTCTACCAGCTTGCTCATGTGTTGTTCAATCTACAATCATTTTCCTTGTAGTTCACAATGTTTCGTCCACAGCTGTACACCTGGCAGTCCATCACAACACCAATGTTAAAGGGAATTGTTGCACGTTCTCTCCATTCTGTTATCCATGTGTCAACCATGGCAGAACCCTCAAGTACACCACTAAGACTGACCCCACCCATTACCTTACTCTGTCTTGATAATGCTATCAGTTTGTCTCAAAGCTTTGGGCACCCTGTTTTTCCTTTCTAACATTATATTGTGATCTCGTCCCTTTGCTTTGTTTTTTTTTAAGCAAGTTGGCCCACAAGGGCATTACTTCCAGTTTGATTCATGTGAAAACCATGCAGCCTGGACAGTTCCTACCTTTGCCAGGACTGATCCCAATGGCAATGCAACTAAAGGCTGCTCCCACCATTATTCCCTTGCAGGAGAGGCAATGGCCAAGTGATATTAATGCTAGACAGTTAATTCAGAAACCAAGGCAATGATCTTGTGACCTCCATCCAGATCCCACCATGGGAGAGGATGGAATTTGGATTCAATTAAAAATCTGGAATGAAGAGTTTAATGATACTGATGAAACCATTGCTGATTATGGGGGAAAGAAAAACCATCTGGTTTACTAATGCCCTTCAAGGAAGGAAATCTGCCAACCTTACCTGGTCTGGCCGACATGTGGCTCCAGATCCACAGTAGTGTGGTTGAGTCTTATCTGCTCACTGTGCAATTAGGGATGAGCAATAAATGCTGATCTAGCCACTGATGCCTACAGCTCGTGAATGAAAAATAAAAAAACTATCACTGCAGCCGCAGAGTCCACTTTTCACTAACACATGTGTGTAGAGTAATCCAGAGCCTATTACCTTTGAGGCTAGTTTCTTTACTAGCTCTCTAATTGCTAGTTACAGGACCTCATCACCATTTGTACCTATGTTATTGGTGGTTGTCTCAATGACAATATCTGTCTGCTCACTGTTCCCCAGGCTTCACTCTGCTCTATAGCTTTTCAATGACATTCTTGACCTGAGAACACCAGGGCAACACACCATCCTACAGTAAGTCTACCTGTTCGCTGAGCCATATCACCTTCATAATTATTTCCCAGCTTTCAGTCTGCATTCCCCCTCACCCCAACACCCCCCATAAAGATGAGCCAATCAATTTCTCAGCATTTGACTCTGGCAGCCCTCATCACTTTCTAGAACAATTATTATTTTAGGGCGTGATTTACACCCATCTGATTTCTAAGCCTACCTCCTTGGCCTTCCTTAATGTCCAGCAGTTAGCTATAATCCCTCTGCCTTCTCACCCCTCACCAGCTGATTAACCACATCTAGAAACATGTTCCCCTCACTGGAATACCCTGGTGATTCTGAAATACTGAGCTTAGACTTCTCAAACTGAAGACATTGCCTGCTCAGGTAACTTTTCAGGCCACGGGAAACTTCTTAAAGTTTCACTTTTCACCAAGGTGGACTGCCATACTTTCACTTAGTAGACTCCTAACTAAGTCAAGGGTATTAAAATTAAAGATTATCAAAATGCTGATCACATGGGGGATGGGAACCAAAATTGTAGTTCGACTATAGAAAAGGTTGAGAGTAGGGTGGTCCGAAATAAAGTTTCAGGGAAGCAAGATGGCACCGGCACGCAAGAAGTTGGTTTGAAGTGTGTCTACTTCAATGCCAGGAGCGTCCGGAATAAGGTGGGTGAAGTTGCAGCATGGGTTGATACCTGGGACTTCGATGTTGTGGCCATTTCGGAGACATGGATAGAGCAGAGACAGGAATGGTTGTTGCAGGTTCCGGGATTTAGATGTTTCAGTAAGAACAGAGAAGATGGTAAAAGGGGCGGAGGTGTGGCATTGTTGGTCAAGGACAGTATTACGGTTGCAGAAAGGATGTTTGGGGACTCATCAACTGAGGTAGAATGGGCTGAAGTTAGAAACAGGAAAGGAGAGGTCACCCTGTTGGGAGTTTTCTATAGGCCTCCGAATAGCTCCAGAGATGCAGAGGAAGGGATAGCAAAAATGATTCTCGACAGGAGTGAGAGAGGCAGGGCAGTTGTCATGGGGGACTTCAACTTTCCAAATATTGACTGGGAACACTATAGTTTGAGTACTATAGATGGGTCAGTTTCTGTCCAGTGTGTGCAGGAGGGCTTCCTGACACAGTACGTAGATAGGCCAACAAGGTGCGAAGCCACATTAGATTTGGTACTGGGTAATGAGCCGGGCCAGGTGTTAGATTTGGAAGTAGGTGAGCACTTTGGTGATAGCGATCACAATTCTGTTATGTTTACTTCAGTGATGGAAAGGGATAGGTGTATGCCACTGGGCAAGAGTTATAGCTGGGGAAAAGGCAATTACAATGAGATTAGGCAAGATTTAGGGAGCATAGGATGGAGAAGGAAAATGCAGGGGATGGGCACATTAGAAATGTGGAGCTTATTCAAGGAAAAGCTCCTGTGTGTCCGAGATAAGTATGTACCTGTCAGGCAGGGAGGAAGCTGTAGAGTGCGGGAGCCGTGGTTTACGAAGGAGTAGAATCTCTGGTCAAGAGGAAGAAGAAGGCTTATGTTTGGATGAGAAATGAAGGCTCAGTTAGGGCGCTTGAGGGCTACGAGGTAGCCAGGAAAGACCTAAAGAGAGAGCTCAGAAGAGCCAGGAGGAGACGTGAGAAGTTGTTGGCAGATAGGATCAGGGTAAACCCTAAGGCTTTCTATAGGTATTTAAGGAATAAAAGAATGACGAAAGTAAGATTAGGGCCAATCAAGGATAGTAGTGGGAAGTTGTGTGTGGAGTCAGATGAGATAGAGGAAGCGCTAAATGAATATTTTTCAACAGTATTCACTCTAGAAAACGACAATGTTGTCGAGGAGAATACTGAGATACAGGCTACTAGACTAGGTGGGATTGAGGTTCACAAGGAAGACGTATTAGAAATCCTACAGAGGGTGAAGATAGATAAGTCCCCTGGGCCAGATGGGATTTATCCTAGGATCGTCTGGGAAGCCAGGGAGGAGATTGCTGAGCCTTTGGCATTGATCTTTAACTCGTCATTGTCTACAGGAATAGTGCCAGATGACTGGAGGATAGCAAATGTGGTTCCCCTATTCAAGAAGGGGAGTAGAGACAACCCTGGTAATTATAGACCAGTGAGCCTTACCTCAGTTGTTGGTAAAGTGTTGGAAAAGTTTATAAGGGATAGGATTTATAATCATCTACAAAAGAATAAATTGTTTAGGGATAGTCAGCACGGTTTTGTGAAGGGTAGGTCGTGCCTCACAAACCCTATTGAGTTCTTTGAGAAGGTGGCCAATCAGGTAGATGAGAGTAAACCGGTTGATGTGGTGTATATGGATTTCAGCAAGGCGTTCGATAAAGTTCCCCACAGTAGGCTATTGTACAAAATGCGGAGGAATGGGATTGTGGGAGATATAGCAGTTTGAATCAGAAATTGGCTTGCTGAAAGAAGACAGGGGGTGGTGGTTGATGGGAAATGTTCATCCTGGAGACCAGTTACTAGTGGTGTACGGCAAGGGTCGGTGTTGGGTCCAGTGCTGTTTGTCATTTTTATAAATGACCTGGATGAGGGCGTAGAAGGATGGGTTAGTAAATTTGCAGACAACACTAAGTTCGGTGAAGTTGTGGATAGTGACGAAGGATGCTTTAGGTTGCAGAGAGACATAGATAAGCTGCAGAGCTGGGCTGAGAGGTGGCAAATGGAGTTTAATGTAGACAAGTGTGAGGTGATGCACTTTGGTAGGAGTAACTGGGAGGCAAAGTACTGGGCTAATGGTAAGATTCTTAGTAGTGTAGATGAGCAGAGAGATTTTGGTGTCCATGTACACAGATCCTTGAAAGTTGCCACCCAGGTTGACAGGGCTGTTCAGAAGGCATACAGTGTTTTAGCTTTTATTAATAGAGGGATCGAGTTCTGGAACCAAGAGGTTATGCTGCAGCTGTACAAAACTCTGGTGCGGCTGCACTTGGAGTATTGCATACAGTTCTGGTCACCGCGTTATAAGAAGGATGTGGAAGCTTTGGAAAGGGTGCAGAGGAGATTTACTAGGATGTTGCCTGGTATGGAGGGAAGGTCTTACGAGGAAAGGCTGAGCGACTTGAGGCTGTTTTCATTAGAGAGAAGAAGTTTGAGAGGTGACTTAATTGAAACATATAAAATAATCAGAGGGTTAGATAGGGTGAATGGGGAGAGCATTTTTCCTAGGATGGTGATGGCGAGCATGAGGGGGCATTGCTTTAAATTGAGGGGTGAAAGATATAGGACAGATGTCAGAGGTAGTTTCTTTACTGAGAGAGTAGTAGGGGAATGGAACGCTTTGCCTGCAATGGTTGTAGATTCGCCAACTTTAAGTACGTTTAAGTCGTCATTGGATGAGCATATGGACGTACATGAAATAGTATAAGTTAGATGGGCTTGAGATCGGTATGACAGGTCGGCACAACATTGAGAGCTGAAGGGCCTGTACTGTTCTGTAATGTTCTATGTTCTGTGTTCTATGTTCTATATTTGCCATTCAGCTCTACCTTTGTGCAGACATCACTTTTATTTATCAGTGAAACAACTTTTACTGAATTCTCATCATCTAAATTTCTTCGAAATAAATTTAGGAAAACATTAAGAAGGCTTAAGTATTCTCATCCCTCTTTATTTAATTATGTCTTTATCTGCTGGACCTAATTAGTTAAACACTGATTATAATTACCACAAATTATACCGTATAGAATGCATAAAAGTTAAAGTTTATGTATTTATCAAATTACTTACTTTTAGATTTTATACAAATTAATATAGCTTTCTAAAGACTTTGACAAAAGTAAATGTGTACTTGTCATTTTAACCTTTTGCACCTTTAACAAAAACATAATTACAGGAGGATCTTAATATTGATAGGATATGCTCAGATGGACTGATCAATGGCAAACAGATTTCAATCAGGATGAGTACGAGGTAATGCATTGGGCAAGGCAAACAATGCAAGGGAATGCACAATCCCTTGGGAAACACCAAGGATCAGAACAATATTGGTGTGTATGGTCACTTTAAGGTGGCAGTACAGAAGGATAAAGTGGTTAAGAAGGCACATGTGATAATTGCCTTTATTAGGTGAAGCACAGAGATTAAGATCAGCTGATGCTGGGACTGCATAAATCATTAGTTCGGCCACAGCTGGAGTGTGCATTTCTGGAATCCACTTATGGAGAGATTGGACAGACTGGGATTATTTTCCTTAGAGCAGGGGAGACTGAGGGGTGACATGGTTGACACATGAGGAGCATAGATAGGGTAGACAGGAAATGAATATTCACTGAGTGTGGTAGGAATCTGGAACTTATACCTGTATGGGTGATAGAAGCAGAAACTGTGATAATATTTAAAAAGTGCATTCGCGATGCTGCAGTATATTGCAGCAATGGACCAAGTGCTGGGAAATGGGATCAGAATAGTTAGGTGGTTGCATTTGACCAGTGAGGGCTTGATGGGCTAAATGACCTTTTTCTGTGCTCTAGATCTCTATGACTATATATATAAAAGATGTTTAATATGTATCATTGCCAGACAAATTTAACACCAGTCTGTTTGCCCCACAGTGGGTACTTACAGTAAATATGACTCCAATAAATTTCTTGAGCTTTGTTCCCCCAGCATACACACAGAGCAAATTATTCAAATGTGATCACAAAATGTCTATCGTTCCATAGACTTTAGGAAGTTGGATGGTTATTGTGAAAGCTAGCATGAATATATCGGCAATTTGACCAGTACTGAAGTAATCTGGCCACTTGAAGCAATTCACAGGTTTTAAATGTTGTGCTCAAATGAAACTTGCTAAGGTTTTTCAGCCTGGTTGAGAAATTAGAAAAGCATAGAGTGGTGTGTATATAAGGCTTTGTCCGAGTTAAAGATCGAAATGACTATATTTTTACTGAGAATTTTTAATGGATAGAACAATGTGGTGAGTGGGGGTGAGGACGGGCTGTCTGTGCTGAAAGCAGCTCATGTGAAATCAGGACCTGGGCTGTGGAGGTTGGGATAAGGACATGGGAGAAACTGCTCAGGCCCTAAAATTATTAAACTTGATATCGCGTTCTGAAAGCTGCAGGGTCCCCAGCAGAAAATGAGATGCTGTTCTCTCAGTTTGTGCTGAGCTTTGCTGGACCACTGCAGCAAGCCTGAGACAGAGATGCTGGCCAGAGGGCATGGTGATGTGCTGAAGCTTTCAGAGCGTAGCTTGTGTTTTCAAACCTGTTGGACTACAACCTGGTAATGTGATTTCTGGCCTTGTCCACCTCAGCCCAACACTGGCACCTCCACATCACAACAAATACAATAGGCTAGACTGAGTGAAGTGCAGGGAAATCTCTGTCTCACCTGGAAGGTGTATCTGGGCCTTGGATAGTAAGGAGGGATGAAGCGAGTGTTGCATGCCCTGTGAATTCAGGCAAAGGTGCTGTGGGGCTGTGGACTCATATTGGAAGTGGAGAAGCAGTAGACCAAGATGTCCAGGAGTGAATGGCTCTTGTGGAAGCCCATAAGACATAGGAGCAGAAACCAAGCCATTCAGCCCATCGAATCTTCTCCATCATTCAATCATGGATGATACGTTTCTGAAACCCATTCTCCCACTTTCTTCCTGTAACCCTTACTTCCCTTGATAATCAAGAACCTATCTATCTCAGCCTTAAATTTACTAATGACCTGGCCTCCTCAGCCTTCTGCGGCAGTGAATTCCATAGATTCACCGCGCTCTGGCTGAAGAAGTTTCTCCTTATCTCCATTCTAAAAGGTCTTCCCTTTACTTCCCATTTTCACGAGGAGAGCGCGAGAGCCACACAGAGAGCACCAGGAGGCTGCCGGGAAGGTAAGGTTTTTTTTCCCACTTTAAAAAGCTTACCTCGGGCGGGAGCGGTCTGCATTTATTTGGGCAGCGGCTGAACCCCCCAAGACACTACACATGTAATGTCTCCCACCCGCCCTTCTACTCTAACCAAAAAGAAAAGACTCGGTGGTGTGTCGATAAGGTAAGGCTTTTTCTATTTCACGTTTATTTATATATATCATGTGATTGCCAAAAACGTTTTGGTTCCTTTTTCATTTATCTAAGTTAAGTTTAATAATGTCAGATCTCACACCTGTGCTGTGCTCCTCTTGATCAATGTGGGAGCTCAGGGACAGGGCTGATGTCCCTGACTCCTTCACATGCAGGGAGTGTGTCCAGCTGCAGCTCTTGTTAGACCGCATGACGGCTCTGGAGCTGCGGATGGACTCACTTTGGAGCATACGCGGTGCTGAGGGTGTCGTGGATAGCACGTTCAGCAATTGGGTCACATCGCAGATTAGGATTGCTGAGGGAGATAGCGAATGGGTGACCAAAAGGCAGAGGAAGAGCAGGAAGGCAGTGCAGGTGTCCCCTGCGGTCATCTCCCTCCAAAACAGGTATTCCGTTCTGGATACTGTTGGGGGAGATGGCTCACCAGGGGAAGGCAGCAGTAGTCAGGTTCATGGCACCGTGGTTGGCTCTGCTGTACAGAAGGGCGGAAAAAGAGTGGAAGGGCGATAGTCATTGGGGATTCAATTGTAAGGGGAGTAGATAGGCGGTTCTGTGGTCGAAAATGAAACTCCCGAATGGTATGTCAAGCAGCATCTCAGGGGCACAAAAGCTGACGTTTCGGGCCTAGACCCTTCATCAGAGAGGGGGATGGGGTGAGGGTTCTGGAATAAATAGGGAGAGAGGGGGAGGCGGACCGAAGATGGAGAGAAAAGAAGATAGGTGGAGAGAGTATAGGTGGGGAGGTAGGGAGGGGATAGGTCAGTCCAGGGAAGACGGACAGGTCAAGGAGGTGGGATGAGGTTAGTAGGTAGATGGGGGTGCGGCTTGGGGTGGGAGGAAGAGATGGGTGAGAGGAAGAACAGGTTAGGGAGGCAGAGACAGGTTGGACTGGTTTTGGGATGCAGTGGGTGGAGGGGAAGAGCTGGGCTGGTTGTGTGGTGCAGTGGGGGGAGGGGACGAACTGGGCTGGTTTAGGGATGCAGTTGGGGAAGGGGAGATTTTGAAACTGGTGAAGTCCACATTGATACCATTAGGCTGCAGGGTTCCCAGGCGGAATATGAGTTGCATCCCTAAACCAGCCCAGTTCGTCCCCTCCCCCCACTGCACCACACAACCAGCCCAGCTCTTCCCCTCCACCCACTGCCTCCCAAAACCAGTCCAACCTGTCTCTGCCTCCCTAACCGGTTCTCCCTCTCACCCATCCCTTCCTCCCACCCCAAGCCACACCCCCATCTACCTACTAACCTCATCCCACCTCCTTGACCTGTCCGTCTTCCCTGGACTGACCTATCCCCTCCCTACCTCCCCACCTATACTCTCCTCTCCACCTATCTTCTTTACTCTCCATCTTCGGTCCGCCTCCCCCTCTCTCCCTCTTTATTCCAGAACCCTCTCCCCATCCCCCTCTCTGATGAAGGGTCTAGGCCTGAAACAGCTTTTGTGCTCCTGAGATGCTGCTTGGCCTGCTGTGTTCATCCAGCTTCACACTTTATTATCTTGGATTCTCCAGCATCTGCAGTTCCTATTATCTCCCGAATAGTATGTTGCCTCCCAGGTGCACGGGTCAGGGATGTCTCCGATCGGCTGCAGAACATTCTGAAGGGGGAGGGCAAACAGCCAGTTATCGTGGTGCATATAGGGACCAATGATATAGGCAGGAAACGGGATGAGGTCCTACAAGCGGAATTTAGGGAGTTAGGAGCCAAGTTAAAAAGTAGGACCTCAAAGGTAGTAATCTCAGGATTGCTACCAGTGCCACGTGCTAGTCAGAGCAGAAATGAAAGAATACCCAGGATGAATGCGTGGCTTGAGAGATGGTGTAGGAGGGAGGGGTTCAGATTTTTGGGACATTGGAACCGGTTCTGGGGAAGGTGGGACTATTACAAATTGGACGGTCTACACCTGAACTGGACTGGAACCAATGTCCTTGGGGGTGCTTTTGCTAATGCTGTGGGGGAGGGTTTAAATTAATGTGGCAGGGGGATGGGAACCAAATATTGGACAGAAAAGAGGTAGTAACGAAAGCCTGGAGGGAACTAGATAATGGAGTCAGTGTGACGAAAGGGAATAGCAGTCAGGGAGCAGATGATGAACACAAAGGGACAGGTGGTCTGAGGTGCATTTGTTTTAATACGAGAAGTGTAGTAGATACGGCAGATGAGCTTAGGGCTTGGATCAGTACCTGGAAGTATGATGTTATTGCTATTACTGAGACTTGGTTGAGGGAAGGGCATGATTGGCAACTGGTTGTCCCAGGATATCGATGCTTCAGGCAGGATAGAGGGGGGGGGGTAAAAGGGGTGGAGGAGTTGCAGTACTGGTCAAAGACGATATCACAGCCGTACTGAAGGAGGGCCCCATGGAGGGTTCAAGCAGTGAGGCAATATGGGTAGAACTCAGAAATAGGAAGGATGCAGTAACAATGCGGGGGCTGTACTACAGGCCTCCCAACAGCGAGCGTGAGATAGAGGTACAAATATGTAAACAGATAATGGAAAGCTGTAGGAGAAGCAGGGTGGTGGTGATGGGAGATTTTAATTTTCCCAACATTGACTGGGATTCACTCAGTGTTAGGGGTCAAGATGGAGCAGAATTTGCAAGGTGTGTCCAGGAGGGTTTTCTAAAGCAATATGTATGTAGTCCAACTTGGGAAGGGCCATACTGGACCTGGTGCTGGGAAATGAGCCCGGCCAGGTGGTTGATATTACAGTAGGGGACTACTTTGGGAATAGTGACCACAATTCCGTAAGTTTTACAATACTCATGGACAAGGATGGGAAGTGGTCCTAAAGGAAGAGTACTAAACTGGGAGAAGGCTGACTATACCAAGATTCAGCAGGATCTGAGGAATGTCGATTGGGAGAAACTGTTTGAAGGTAAATCCACATTTGATATGTGGGAAGCTTTTAAGGAGAGGTTGATTAGTGTGCAGGAGAGACATGTTCCTGTGAAAATGAGGAATAGAAAAGGCAAGATTAAGGAACCATGGATGACAGGTGAAATTGTGAGACTAGCCAAGAGAAAAAAGGTAGCATACATGAGGTCTAGGCGACTGAAGACAGATGAAGCTTTGCAAGAATATGGGGAATGTAGAGCGAATCTGAAACGAGGGATTAAGAGGGCTAAGAGAGGACATGCAATATTGCCGGCAAACATGGTTAAGGAGAATCCAAAGCCTTTTATTCATATATAAAGAGCAAGAGGGTAACTAGAGAAAGGATTGGCCCACTTAAGGACAAAGAAGGAAAGTTATGCGCTGAGTCAGAGAAAATGGGTGACATTCTTAATGAGTACTTTGCATCGGTATTCACCAAGAAGAGGGACGTGACGGATGTTGAGGGTAGGGATAGATGTTTGCTTACTCGAGGTCAAGTTGACATAAGGAAGGAGGAAGTGTTAGGTATCTTAAAAGACATTAAGGTGGACAAGTCCCCAGGTCCGGATGGGATCTATCCAAGGTTACTGAGGGAAGCGAGATAGGAAATAGCTGGGTCCTAACAGATATCTTTGCAGCGTCCTTAGACAGGGGTGAGGTCCCAGAGGACTGGAGACTTGCTAATGTTGTCCTTTTGTTTAAAAAGGGCAGCAAGAATAATCCAGTTAATTATCGACCGGTGAGCCTGACGTCAGTGATAGGGAAGCTACTGGAGAAGATACTGAGGGATAGGATCTATTACCATTTGGAAGAAAATGGGCTTATCAGTGATAGGCAACATGGTTTTGTGCAGGGAAGGCCATGTCTTACCAACTTAATAGAATTCTTTGAGGACGTGACAATGTTGACTGAGGGAAAGGCTGTAGATGTAATATACATGGACTTCAGTAAGGCGTTTGAAGGTTCCCCATGGCAGGCTGATGGAGAAAGTGAAGTCACATGGGGTCCAGGGTGTGCTAGCTAGATGGATAAAAAAACTGGCTGGGCAACAGGAGACAGAGGGTAGTAGTAGAAGGGAGTTTCTCAAATTGGAGACCTGTGACCAGTGGTGTTCCACAGGGATCTGTGCTGGGACCACTGTTGTTTGTGATATATGTAAATGATCTGGAGGAAGGTGTAGGTGGTCTGATCAGCAAGTTTGCTGATGACACTAAGATTGGTGGAGTAGCTGATAGTGAAGGGGACTGTCAGAAATTACAGCAGAATATAGATAGACTGGAGAGTTGGGCAGATAAATGGCAGATGGAGTTCAATCCGGGCAAATGCGAGGTGTTGCATTTTGGAAGATCAAATTCAAGGGCGAACTATACAGTAAATGGAAAAGTCCTCGGGAAAATTGATGAACAGAGAGATCTGGGTGTTCAGGTCCATTGTTCCCTGAAGGTGACAACGCAAGTCAATAGGGTGGTCAAGAAGGCATATGGCATGCTTTCCTTCATTGGGCAGGGTATTGAGTACAAGAGTTGGCAGGTCATGTGGCAGTTGTATAAGACTTTGGTTCGGCCACATTTGGAGTAGTGTGTGCAGTTCTGGTTGTCACATTACCAAAAGGATGTGGATGCTTTGGAGAGGGTGCAGAGGAGGTTCACCAGGATGTTGCCTGGTATGGAGGGCGCTAGCTATGAAGAGAGGTTGAATAGATTAGGATTATTTTCATTAGAAAAATGGAGATTGAGGGGGGGACCTGATTGAGGTCGACAAAATCATGAGGGGTACAGACAGGATGGATAGCAAAAAGTTTTTTCCCAGAGTGGGGCACTCAATTACTAGGGGTCATGAGTTCAAAGTGAGAGGAGGAAAGTTTAAGGGAGATATGCGTGGAAAGTTCTTTACGCAGAGGGTGGTGGGTGCCTGGAATGCGTTGCCAGCAGAGGTGGTAGACGCAGACACGTTAGCATCTTTTAAGATATATTTGGGCAGGTACATGGATGGGCAGGGAGCAAATGGGCACAGACCGTTAGAAAATAGATGACAGGTTAGACAGAGGATCTTGATCAGCGCAGGCTTGGAGGACCCAAGGGCCTGTTCCTGTGCTGTAGGTTTCTTTATTTCTTTGTTACTCAAAGGCTGTGCCCTCAGATCCTAGTCTCTCCTACCAATGGGAGCATCTTCCCAACATCCATACTGTCCAGGCCGTTCAGTATTCTATAAGTTTCATTTAGATCTCCCTCAACTTTCTAAACTTCTTCAAGTATAGACTCAAGAGTCCTCAGATAGTTCCTCATATGTTAAGCGTCCCATTCCTGGGACCGTTCTTGTGAACCTCCTCTGAACCCGCTCCAGGGCCAAAACACCTTTCCTGAGACATAGGGCCTAAAACTGCACACAGTATTCCAAATGTGGCTAGACCAGAGCCTCAGCAGCACATCACTGTTTTTATATTCAAGTCCTTTCAAAATAAATGCCAAATTGTATTTGCCTTCCTAACTACGGCCTCAACCCACAAGTTTATCTTGAGAGAATCCTGGACTAGAACTCTCAAGTCTCTTTGCACTTCAGACTTCTGAATTTTCTCCTCATTTAGAAAATAGTCCATGCTTCTATTCTTCCTACCAAAGTGCATGACCTCACACTTACCCACATTGTACTCCATCTGACACTTCTTTGCCCACTATCCTAACCTGTCCAAATCCTTCTGCAACCTCCCCACCTCCTTGATACTACCTAACCCTCCACCTATCTTTGTATCATCTACAAACTTAGCCAGGATGCCCACAGTTCCTTCATGTAGATCATCATTAATGTAAAAAGTGAAAAGTCGTGGTCCCAACACTGATCCTTGCAAAACACTACTTGTCACCAGCTGTCATCCTGTGAATTACCCTTTTATCTCCACTCTCTGTTTTCTACCAGTCAATCTTCTATCCATGCTAGCACCTTGCCTCTAAGACCATGGTCCTTTATCCTACCCAGCAGCCTCTTGTGTGGCACCTTGTAAAAGACCTTCTTGAAGTCCAGGTAGATAACATCCATTGGCTCTCCTTGGTCTACTCTGCTGATTACTTCCTCAAAGAGTTCTAACAGGTTTGTCAGGTATGACCTCCCCTTGATGAAACCTTGCTGACTTTGCACTATTTTACCATATACTTCCAAATATTCAGAAATCTCATCTTCACAATGGACTCTACAATCTGACCCATGACTGAGGTTAGATTAACCGGCCTGTAATTTCCCATCTTTTTGACTTACTCCTTTTTTTAAACAGGGGTATCATGTTAGTGATTTTCCAGTCCTCTGGGGCCCTCCCTGATTCTAACGATTCTTGAAAGATCACCACTAATGCTTCCACTATATCTTCAGCTATCTCCTTCAGAATCCTGAGGAGTAGTCCACCTGGTCCAGGTTATTTGTTTGCCTTCAGGCCATTCAGTTTTTCTAGCACCTCCATGGTGATGGCCACCTCACTCAGCTGTCTTGAACTTTTGTGATATAATGCATATTTTCTACCTTGAAGACTGACACAAAGTAATTATTCAGTTCCTGTCGCTATTTCCTTGTTCCCCACTACTATCTCTCCACCATCATTTTCCAGTGACCCTAGGTCCACTTTTACCTCTCTTTTGCCCTTTATATACCTCAAGAAACTCTTACAGCCTTCTTTTTATATTATTGGTTAGTTTATGTTCATACTTAATCTTCTCTGTCCTTATTTCTTTTTGTTGCCCTCTGTTGGTCTTTGTAAGCTTCCCAATCCCCTGTGCTCCCACTGCCCTTCCCCACATTATATGCTTCCTCTTTTGCTCTCATGCTATCCCTGAATTCCCTAGTCAGCTATGGTTGCCTCAGCCTCCCTGTTATATGCTTCTTTTTCCTCGGGGTGAATTTTTGCTGTGTCTCCCAGATTACTCCCAGAAACTCCTGCCATTGCTATTCCACTGTTTTTCCTGCTAGGTTCCTCTCCCAGTCAATTCTCCCAGCTCCTCCCTTTATACCTCTGTCGTTGCCTTTATTCAGCTGTAATGCCGTTACCTTGGATTCTATCTTCTCCCTCTCAAATTGCAGAGTGAATTCTATCATATTGTGATCACTGCCTCCTAAGGGTTTCTTCACCTTAAGCTCCTTTATCAGGTCTGCCTCACTGCACATCACTAATTCCAGTATTGCCTGTTCCCTTGTGGGCTCTACCACGAGCTGCTCCAAAAAATCATCTCGTAGACATTCCACAAATTCCTTTCCTTGTGACCCACTGCCTATGTGATTTTCCCAGTCCATCCCGCATACTGAAATCCCCCATGTTCACTATAACTTTGCCTTTCTTACACCAGCAGATAGACAAGGTGTGTACACTGTGCCCCAGCTCCTGACACTGCTGGAGGCCTGTATATAATTCTAACTCTGTGCTTTTTTTACTTTTGCATTTCTCAAATCTACTCACACAGATTTCGCCACATTTGAGCCTACTTTGTTTCTTACTATTGATTAAAGTTCATTTCTAACTAATCAGGCAACCCAAACCCGTCAGCCCACCTGCCTACCTTTTAGATATACCCTTGGATATTCAACTCCCAATCCGGATCCCCTTGCAGCCACATCTGTGATGCCCACCATGTCGTACCTGCCAATTTCAAACTTCACCACAATCACATTTACCTTATTCCTTATACGGCGTGCATTCAGATATAACACCTTCAGTCCTGTATTCACCCTCCCTCTTCTCATTGTCATTCGTTTATCCAGAGTGCTTGGAGTTTGATTCCTAACCCTTTCCAAACACTTTGTCCTATTTGTGTCTATGCTGGAAACTTTAATAAGCTCCCCTGAGTTCTCCTTTCCTTTCTTTCCTTACATATTTTTCCATGTAGTTGAATCCACCCCTACAGATGTTAACCAGCTCCTTTGTTTCCAACAGGATAAGTTTTACGCTTTCCATCCCCCCAACTTTCTGGTTGAAATTCCTGTTGACCAGCCTATTTACGCTCTTCACTAGAACATTGGTCCCAGCTCGGTTCAGGTGGAGACCACCCCAACGGTGCAGATCCCTCCTGTTCTAAACTGTGGAAGGCTGACAAGGGAGGGAAGGGAAATATGTGCCTGATGGTGGTATCCCACTGGAGGTGGCAGAAGTTTGCTGCAACACCTGCTTGGTAACAGAAAAAGTTTCAGATGAACTAACCCATGGAGTTAATCAAGCCCTGGTCATTAACATGACACTACACCAGTCAGAGCATGGGAATGGTGGCATCTATCTATTCAACCACATGTTAGCAATGGTTGGTATTGTATGCTCATACAATATGTTGGGCAGAGACCCAGTGGAAATTTCCTGTTCCTCCTTTAAGAAGGGCATGAGCAAACAGTCACTGTCACTGGGAGCTAAACAATCAGAAGCCTGCAGCAGGTAAACTCATGCCACGATTTCACAGTGAAAGAATTCCTGGCCTGGAAAAACTCCATGGAGATGGGACATGAGACATTCCAAAGCAGGTATAGATTGGCTGGTGGGGGTAGTCCTCTGTCAGGTTTCAGCTGATGAACAAACAAACATCAGAAGATGCATGAGTGAAGTTAAATGCCTGCAGTACAGCACAGAAAAAGCTGGAAATAAGCGTGTAACACGTACAGTTCAGAGAGAGTGTTATCACCACAGCAGGTATCATGAGGCACAGCCACAGTTAGGTCTTTGGAATCAGTTAGACTGAGGTCGTAGAATCAGGAATATTATAAAGGCAGAATTCAATTAATAAAGAAAACATTGAGTAACTTCAACCTTTAGAACCTAACAGTGGAAGAAAGTACATAGACTTTTGAGGTTGCAATAGAGCAGAAGATCTGTAATTGATGCCATAGTTAAGTGAAGAGGAATTTATTAGGGCTACAGAAACTGAGATTTGTTCAGAGAAGCTGTTAAAGTAAATGATCATCTTTATTAAAATTGCACAGTAGCAGATATTACTAAAAGCACAATGGACAATGTGAATCATCGAGGGAAAGATTTTAGCAAACAAAATTCATCTTCAAGGCTACAGGATACAAGATTTATTTGGTAAAGTCAGAAAATAGCATGGGAATTATTTATTAGGCTGCAAAAAAAGTAGTTAATTCCATTTTAACTTCAGAAAACAGGAAACCCCTCCAGACAGCGACAGAAGGAAGTAGCATTGCTGTATTGCACAGTTAAAGATTTTAAGACAAGGAAAATAAAACTGAAGACAACGTATACCGCAGTTCGAGATGTCTTTCAGACAGAGAGAATCAAACAGCTTTGATGAAAGGCACGATGAAAAGCCTTTAAAGCAAGAAGAGTAAGACAGCATTGATTCATAGCAGAATTAAATTATTTTAAAATAAAGAAATTAAATAACCATAATACAGTATTGGATATCTTGGAGAAAACATTTCTCAAGATGCAGAATTATTTCCAAACTAGATACTAAATCAGAAGCTGAACAAGTCCAATTTGATGTTTTATTAAGGCTATATTCAATTATGTTATCTATCACTGATACACAATAGAATGCATGTGTACTTAATGAAATTCAACAATCTTTTAATAATTGCTCTAAACTGGTATTGAATAAGATTCTTGAAAGAACATGATTTAAACAAAGGGTCCAACCTTTGGGGCATCTTTAGACAAATTGATTGATTAATGATCTCTACAGAGTAATGGGAAAACATGACTTTGGCACTTTGAAATAAGCATTGATATTAAACAGAATTATTATTGTCAGATTTATTGCAACTCAAAGAAGATACGACTTCGAAGAAAGACATTCAGATGGTTCTGGAAGCAGGAATCAGACAGAACTACAGAGGAATTTGGAAAAAAGGACAACTTTATCTTTGGAAGTCAACAGTATCCATTCAGTTTATAAGACATAAAAGCACTAAAGATGCATGTGAAGAGCCAACACAGAGAAAAGGCCAACCAGCTGACTCGAAGGGCTACAGTCAATGCTGAGGAGCAAAGAAAGTTTGCAGGCATAAACAATGCCCAGCAATTCCAAAAGAACACAAAATAAGCAGCAACTTTGAGAATAAGTGCTGAAATAGGATGCAGTCACAGAGCAATGGGAAGTCAAATATTGACTCACACAAAGATATTCATGAGGTAGAGCAATGAGCAAAAAAAAATCTGAGGTATTCCTAAGGGACATCGATGACCCACCAATTCATTTTGGCAAGAAATAACATATGTCAATGGAGAATACCATAATTTTTATACTGGGAGTGGGGCGTGTCATTATATTGTCACATTTTATTCCATGGGTGAAGAAACACAGGTTATAACAGTGAAGCGACATGGGTTAGGAAGTAGAGATCCCAAAAGCAAAGGTATAGTATGGGTAAGTCCGCAATATAAGTTAGAGAATGGAGAATATAAATGTGCACTACAATCAATTATTCTCATTTCGAACAAGAAAGCATGCCATGGCCTCACCTTTACTTAAATGAAGGAAAGAGTTCAACCACTGAGTGACATCCACCCAAGAACCTGCATCCCTTGTGGCCATTCAGAGATAGTAAGAACTGCTGATGCTGGAGTCAGAGATAACACAGGGTGGAGCTGGAGGAGCACAGCAGGACAGGCAGCTTCAGAGGAGCAGGAATGACACAGTGTGCAGCTGGAGGAACACAGCAGGCCAGGCAGCATCAGAAGAGCAGGAAAGTGGGCGTTTCGGGTTGGAACCCTCCTGAAGAATAGCTGTGGGGAACTGCCCTTTCTCCCTCAGAAAACATGTCTTTGACCCGTGAGGATGACATGCTGAGGCCCCAGATGAAGTAGCTCCAATGCTGGCATTGACAATATGTGCAGTGAGAATGAGGCATTGCACTCGGAGAGCTGTGAGGGAGCTGGCCCCTGCTCAGCCCAGGGAAGGAGAGGGCACGCCACTAAGCACTTGGTGCAGAGGGAACTATCCACACGCAGCGGGGGCCAGTCTGGACCTGCAGACAGACAGGTTGGGCCATCACAGTCCTCATTGTACAGAAGCTGCAGTGATCCATGCAACCGCATGTCTGATCCATGGGCAGATTGGCACTGCCATGGAGACCCACAGAATCTGTTGGAGAGATGCACAAACTGACACTCGAGCGCCTGTTCCTTTGTCCTGTAGGCAGAGTGGGACGGGAATGGGAAACTTTGACCCCGATCAAGTGCCCAGTTCTCACAAGGGGACACGGCAGTGCCAGGAGGCACCTAGATAGGAAAGGAGTCACACACAGAGTCCTCAGTATTCTCCAGATACTGCTGAGGAGGCCAGGCCTTCCACCTCCACTCTGCCTGGACACCTCCACCCAATAGAGGCTCAAGCCAAACAGCCAATTTGTTTCAGGCATGAGGTCCCTTGATATATCTCGGTCATCCAGACACAAACACCCAGGGGCTCCCCCTCCATACCTCAAACAGTCTCCTTCTCTCGGCCAACCTGAGAAGAGGGAGCTCAGTATGACATGTAGGTAGGGAGACAAAGAGGCAAATATGCTTTGGTCATCTCGATGGTCTGGGTGAGACTGTTCTGGAAATAGTAGAGAAACACATTCTAAGCCTGTGTTTGTTTGTATCTCTGTGTGGGTCCCAGATTCTCTGTTGTACCCTCTGGTATCACCTCATTGGCAATACAATGTAATGATAATTACAGTAAAATATGGTTATTGTCCAAAGAGGTGCAGGATAGAGTGGATTAGCTGTTAGAAATGCAGGTTACAGGGATGGGGTAGGGACCTGGGTCTGAATTGGATACTTTT